>NW_028029996.1:0-31986 GCF_054177405.1 Leptonychotes weddellii
TAGCTTTTTGCACCCAAGATGTCTCAAGAATTCTTTCTTGACCATTCCCTCTGAAACCCCAACATTTCTCATCACCATGAATTCTGACTATGGTTCACAAGCCATTTATTTCTATATTTACTTTTATTTATTAATGTTTTTGTTGTTGTTCTCTTATTTTCTACAGAAGAATTGAGTGGTCTTAAATAATAAAGCAAACTCACATTACATTAAGGGTCAGAGGGGACTTGTTAGGAGGAAGGGAAACATGAAAGCTGGGAGAACTGAGTCAGTAATTGTAATTTGATAAAGTTGTGGTGAAGGCTGAGGGTAGTAAAAAATAAGAATAATATGGATACTGATGATACATTTCCCATTAGAAACAGGAGTATCTGCCACAAGTAGGAACGTCTTCTACCCTCCTCTACCTTTGAATTCAGGACCTTACTCTTAAAAGGTACAGTAGGAGATAAAAGTAGGTTCCTTCCTTCAGTCCAATTATCACCTCCTCCTTAATCATTACTTCCTTTGGAAACAACCTCTTAATGGGGTGATTGATGGAGGGATGTTCAGTCTTCAGGATAAACCCTATATTCTACCCAATGGTTCCAGCAGCAAAATTACCACAGTAGTATCTTTTGGGTTACTGAGATATTTACTGAAAAAGAAATAATCCAAGTGTAGTAATATTGGAACTGCATTTGGACTTAATAATATTTGTATAAGGATACATCTTAAAACTAGGTAAAAATATAATGTACTTTCTTTTCCTTGAAAACTCTCTCTCTTCTAGTGGGAGTTGAATTTATATTTGCATATAGTCCTCCCAGCTCCCATTGTCTCACTCTCAGTTCCTCATTCCCCATCATTTCCTCCCTAATCATCCCTGAACACACATGCAAAATACACACATACACACACTAAAGACACACTGTGCCCCAGCCAATTAAATGTCTCATCAAGGAGCAACGAAGTCAGTACAGATGCAACAGAGGCTCTATCACACACGTTGATTAACTTTAACAAATAAAAAATTATCTTTCAAGTAAAACATCTGCATTTGCACTACAGGAAACATGTGAAATGTGACAATATGTATGTAAAATGAAAGAGTTCGGCTGCTTCACAAAACCACATTTTAATTTAAATGTGAATTGGATTCTTCATCATGAGCAAGTCAGAAAAAAAAAAACCCTCAAGATAAAAAGATAATTCATTTCTTGAAGTGTGTATTGCTTTGCTGCCCCTCTTCTTGTACATACATCCTTGGGACCCTAAATAGTTCTTACCACACATTGACTGTATTGCTACAGTTTTGCTGCTGGTATGGAATACTCCATATTAGCTCTTCGTCAGTCAGGAGGCTGAGCATAAAGACTAGTTGGAGGTACAAACCTTCCCAAACAAAATTTTAATGATAAGCTAAGACTTGCAAAGTGCTTATTCCTTAATAATAACAACCATTTACCAGACACCTACTATATGTGCCAGACATTGTATCAAACTCTTTAAAAAGTGTAATATCTGCCACAAAATGTATTATTATTGGTTTTATACAAATAAGGAAGCTGAAGCTTAGAAAGAATATGCTACTCATCCATAGAGTCATTTGGCAAGAACAAAATTTAAACTCAGATTCATCTGATCCAAAGATGGTTTCCTTTCCACTGGATCATTATGCATCAATAGGCAGGGGAGACTCTCTGAGAGGTTTTGAACGAAGAATGGAATGATCACAAAAGTGCTTTAGTTAGATGTGTGAGATAACTTCAGGGAAATTGTTTGAGATGGGGTTCCCAGCAAGAGGAAATGGACAAGAATAACAAAAGCTTGAACAAAGATTTGGCAGTAGAAAAGGCAAGTAAAGGAAGTACAGTAAAGGCGATTCAGTGAAAAGAAAAATACGCACAATGATTTTATTTTCCTTTATATATCTTGAACCTGCACAATGCCTATCCATGGGTGCTCGACACTCGCTGGTTGACTATGTGGAAGCAGTGAATTCTGTGTGAGTGATTAATGGAGAAAGCATCAGTAACTCTGCCCAAGGCACAGAAATCAGGAAAGGGACAGGTTTTTAAAACAGAGACTTCATTCAAATCTATTAGAGAGGAAATGATGGCAGCTTTTTTCAGAGAGGAAGTTATTTGAAAATAATACCTATGGCTGTATAGAGATCAGTTTTATCAATGTGAGAAAAACTGGAAAATAAGTGGTTGCCACATACTCATCTTTTCCCACAAGCACAAACATAGTGTAAGGTATCTTACTCAACCACCCATTAAACACGTGTGATGCAACAATCAAAATATGTTTAAAGGGATACTTTACAGTTTATGAAGCACATTCATGGAAGGTACATTTTCTGGAAATTGAGGCAAGATTTTTTTTTAATTGATGGACCAGATAGAGGAAACGATTTTGTTACCATTTTATAGATAAACTGTATGAGGATGAAAGATGATCATTTTAAAATACAGCTAGTTAAGAAGCAGGACTAGATTCTAAAACTTCTATTTTTTTTCTTTGTGTCTATATAATTTTAATTGTATTTATTACCAGAGATTTCCTACAATCAAATTCACTAATTTTAAGAGTGCAAATTCATAAATTCTGACAAGTGTAAGAGCAGGACAGCCATATCCACAAGTAAGGCACAGAATATTTTCATCACCTCAGAAAGTTTCCTTATGTTCATTTAGGGTCAATCTGCTCCACTCATCCTTGGCTAGAGGCAATAAATAGCTACCCTGTCACCATATACTAGTTTTACCTTGGCTATAATTTCTTATGAATGTAATCATATAGTATATAGTCTTTTCCATCTGCTTTCCTTCAAATTGCCTAATACTTGTGAGATTCATCAAGCTGTGGTATATATATCAGAATTTCGTTCCTTCTTATTGCTGAGTAAAATTCCATTGAATAGGCATGCAATGATTTCTATCTCTCCACCAGTTGGCCATTTGAATTGCTTCCAGGGTGGATCTCTATGAATAGAACCGCTTTGAAAATTCACATACAAGTATTTGTGCAGAAATGTTTTAATTTATTTTGAAGAATACCTACGAGTGGGAATGCTGAATTTTAAGGTAAGTTAATTTTCAGTGTTAAAGGAAACTGCCAGACTGTTTCCAAAGTGGCTATTCCATTTTGCATTTCTACTCAGCAATGTGTGGGAAGTTCAGTTACTCCACATTCTACCCGACACTTGACAATTTCAGAATTTTAAATTTTGGCCTCTCCAGTATGATAGTGATAAGTCTTGTAGTGAGGGATATCATTGTGATTTTAATTTGCATTTCCCTATTGACTAATGGTGCTGAGCATTTTTATGGGCTTATTTTCCAGTTCATCTTTGGAGAAATATTTGTATAAGTTTCTTGTACGTTTTTAAAAAATCAAGTTGTTTATCTTATTATTAATAGGTTTTAAGTGTTATTTATGTAGATATTGAATACAAGAACTATATCAGATATAAGTTTTCTAAATGTATTTTACCAGTTGGTGGCTTTTTATACTTTCCAAATTCAATGAAATCTAATTGATCATTTATTTCTTTTGTGGTTCATTTTGTTTTCATTCAAGCCAAACTTAATTGATTGTATATAACTGACTATATATGAGAATTTCCAGACTCTGTTCTGCTCTATTTATCTATAAATCACTCTATGGGTCATTCCCACACCAAATTGATTATTTAGCTTCATAATTAAAGTACAGCAGTATGAATGCCTCCATCTTTGTTCTTATTTTTCTATATATATATTTTTAAGAATTTATTTATTTATTTGAGAGAGAGAGAGCACACGAGGGGAGGGGCAGGGGGAGAGGGAAAGAGACAATCTCAAGCAGACTCCCTGTCGAGCACAGAGTCAGATATGGGGCTTGATCCCATGACCCTGAGATCATGACCTGAGCCTAAATCAAGAGCTGGACACTTAACCAACTGAGCCACTCAGGTGCCCCTATTTTTCTATATTTTTAAAGCAATTTTAGATCATCTTTCATTTTCATATAAGTCTTGAGATTATTAATTTCTAAAAAAATATTTCTGGGATTTTAATTCAAATTTCATAAAGCCACAGATTATTTTGGAAAAATTAACATCATGATGATACCGAGTCTTCTACCCATGAACATAGTTCATATTTAGTTCAACATTTGTTTCTTTCAGTGATTGTTTTAGGATTCTCCAGGGAAAGAGCACCTATAGGATAAATGTCTATATATACGATTTATGATGAGGAGTTTGCTCAGGCAGTTATGAAGGCTGAGAAGTCACATGATTTGCAGTCTGCAAGCTGTAGACCTGGAAAAGCTGGAGGTGTCATTCCAGTCCATGTTAGAAGATCTGAGAAGCAGGAGGAGACTGTGGTATAAATCCCAGTACAAGGGTAGGAGAGGACTGAGGTCCCTGTTCAAGTAGGCAGGCAGGAAGTGTGTGAATCCTCCCTTCTTCCACTTTTGTTCTATTCAGGTCCTGTAAGCATTTGATGAAGCCCACTCACTGGGGAGGGTAATCTGAGTGCATCCACTGAAAATGGATTTCTCGCCCAGAAATATCCTTTCAGACATGATCAGAATCAAGTACCCTCTGGCCTAGTCAAATGGACACAAAATTAACTATTTCAATGATGTTTTGTAGTTTTTGAAGCACAGATCTTGTGCCTTTTATGTTAAATGTATTTCCGTTTTGTGATTCTAAAGCTGTGAAAATCTGGAGCACCTGGGTGGCTCAGTTAGTTAGGCGTCTGCCTTTGGCTCAGGTCATGATCCTGGGGTCCTAGGATCCAGCCCCACATAGAACTCCCTGCTCAGCAGGGAGTCTGCTTCTCCTTCTCCCTCTGCCACTCCTCCTGCTTGTGCTCTCTCTCTCTCTCCAATAAATAAATAAAATCTTTTTTAAAAAAAGCTGTGAAAATCTCAGTTTCTAAATACTGATTGCTAACACATAGTAATACAGTAAATTTGTAAATATCCATTGTATCCTGCCCCTTATCTAAATTCATTTATGAGTTTTAGTGGCTTTTTGTTTCTTACTTCTTTGAAGTTTTTAAAAAATAGTCTTTATTTTTAAAAGCAGTTTTAGATTTACCAAGAAAATGCACAAAATATACAGAGTCCAGAGACCAAATTATCCCTCCCCACCCCACAGACACACACATTCAGTTTCTCCTATCATTACACTCTTGCATTAGTGTGAGGCAATTCATGAACCAATATTTGATACATTATTATTAAAGTAGAAATCCACAGTTTACTACTGATTTACTCTTTGTGGTATATAGTTCTATGTTATTGATGAATATATAATATCCTGCCCTCAAAATTCCCTGTGCCCCACCTATTCTTCCCTCTTTCCCACCAACAACTGGCAACCACTGATCTTTTTACTCTCTATAGTTTTGCCATTTTCAAAATGTCATATGTTTGAAATTTTACAGTCTGTAGGCTTTTTAGAACAGCTTCTTTCACTTAGTAATATGCATTTAAGTTTCTTCCCTGTCATTTCATGGCTTCATTGGTCTTTTCTTTCTAGTACTGAATAATATTCTACTGTCTGATGTACCTCAGTTCATGTATCCATTCACCTGCTGAAGAACATCTTGGTTGCTTCCCAGTTGTGCTATAAACGTTTGTGTGCAGATTTTTGTGTGATTGTCACTTGCATTTTCTTTGAGTAAATATCAAAGAGCAAGATTATTGAATTTATGATGATTATGTTTAACTTTTTAAGGAAGAGCCAACTGTCTTCCAAAATGGCTGTACCACTTTGCATTCCCACCAGCAATGAATAAGAGTTCCTGTTGCTCCACATCCTCACCAGTATCTGGTGTTGTCAGGGTATAATAAGCTGAGTTGTGCTTCTGCCAAAATGCATATGTGGAAGTGCTAACCCCTAGCACTGAAAAAATACGACTGTATTTTGAGACAGGGTCTTTAAAGGGTAATTAAATTAAAATGAAGTCATTGGAGTGGGTCCTAATCCACATGACCAGTGTCCTTATAACAAGAGATGATCAAGACACAGATACACACACAAGGAAGATCATATGGACACACATGAAGAAGGAGGATACTACAAGCAGAGGAGAGAGGCCTCAGAAGAAATCAGCACTTGGATCTTGGACTTGTAGCCTCTAAGACTGTAAGAAAATAAATTTCTGTCATTTAAACTACCCAGTCTGTGGTACTTTGTTATGGCAGCTCTAGCAAACTAATACACTGGGTTTGGGATTTTAGCCATTCTAATAGTGGTATCTTAATGTTATAATTTTCAATTCCCCAATATCATATGATGTTGAATATCTTTTTTTTAAAATATTTTATTTATTTATTTGACAGAGAGAGAGTTAGCGAGAGCAGGAACACAAGCAGGGGGAGTGGGAGAGGGAGAAGCAGGCTTCCCGATGAGCAGGGAGCCTGATGTGGGGCTCGATCCCAGGACCCTGGGATCATGACCTGAGACGAAGGCAGACGCTTAAGGACTGAGCTACCCAGGTGCCCCATGTTGAATATCTTTTCATATGCTTATGCACCATCACTATATGATCTTTTGTAAGGTATCTGTTTAGATCTTTTGTCTCCCTTTTTTTAAATTGAGTTGCTTGCTTTCTTTTTTTTTAGAGAGAGAGTGAGAGCATGAGTTGGGGGGAGGGGCAGAGGGAGAGGGAGAGAGAGAGAGAAAATCTCAAGAAGACTCCCCGCTGAGCGTGGAGCCAGACATGGGGCTCAATCTCATGACTCTAAGATCATGACCTGAGTAGAAATCAAGAGTCTGACCCTTAACCGACTGAGCCACCCAGGCACCCCTATTGTGGAGGTCTTTGCATATTTTGGATATCTGTGCTTTACCAGATACATTTTGTAAATCTGAAGTTTCTGTCTTTATTCTGTTAAAACTATCTTTCATTGAGCAGACATTCTAAATTTTAATGAACTTAAATTTTTTTTTTTTTTTTTTTTTTTTTTAGAGAGACTGTGTGTGTGGGCAGAGGAACAGAGGGAGAGAGAGAATCTCAAGCAGACTCCCCAACCGAGTGAAAAACCAGACATGGGGCTTGATCTCATGACCCTAAGATCATGACCTGAGCTGAAATGAAGAATTGGATGCTCACCTGGCTGAGCCACCCAGGTACTCCAACATTTTTTTTTCTTTTATGGATGGTGCTTTTGGTGTTGGAGATACAAAAGCAGTCACCAAATCCAAGGTCTTCTAGATTTTCTCATCTGTTATCTTCTAGAATCTTTATAGTTACATGTTTTATATTTAGGTCTATGATCTATTTTGAGTTAATTTTTGTCCAAAGAGTTGTAAGGTCTGTATCTAGATTCTTTTTTTTCTTTTTTAATGTGGATGTTCAGTTGTCCCCGTAACATTTGTTGAAAAGACTATTCTTTTTACATTGCATTGTATTTGCCCCTTTATCCTAGATCACTTGACTATTAGGATCACTTGACATTTAATTCAAAACTTTTTAAAAAATTTCTCATGAGACTTTTTCTTTGACATATTATTATTTAGAAGTGTGCTGTTAGTCTCCAAATATTCTGGGAATTTTCCAGCTAACTTTCTATGATTGATTTCTAGTTTAATTCTATTGTGGTCTGAAAACGTTCTCATATAATTTCTGTTTTATTTTTAATTTGTCAAGGTGTGTTTTATGGCTCAAAATATTGTCCATGTTGGTGAATATTCCACGTAAGTCTGAGAAGAACATGCATTTTCTATTACTGGATGAAGTATTCTATAAATGTCAAGTAGATCCAGTTAATTGATGATATTGTTCAGTTCAACTACATCCTCCTTTTTTTCTGCCTGCTGGATATGTCAGTTACTAATAGAGGGGGTCTTGCTGTCTCTAACTATAGGAATGGATATGTCTATTTCTTCTTGAGGTTCTATCATTTTTTGCCTCATGTATTATGATATTCTGTTGTTAAGTGTCAATATATTAAGGATTGTTTTATCTTCTTGGAGAAGTTAACCCTTTACCATTATGTGATGCTCCTCATTATTCTTGATAATTTTCTTTATTCTAATATATTCTTTGAAATTAATATTGCTGTTTCAGCTTTCTTTTGATTAGTGTAAACTTTGTATATCTTTCTCCATCCCTTTACTTCATTCTATTTGTTTCTTTATATTTAAAGTGAATTTCTTGTAGAACATACAGTTGGGCCTTGTTTTTCAGTCCACTTTCAATCTCTGTTTTTTAATTGGTGTACTTAGACCATTCATATTTAAAGTGATTATTTATATACTTGGTTTAATATTTATCATATTTGAAACTATTTTGTATTCATTGCCCTCATTAAGTGAATTTAGATCCCTTTATTTTTCTAACATAAGTTGGTATCACAGTGTCTCTCCAAACACCTCTTTAGGTGAATTCCACAAATTTTTGTTTAATTTTCATTCTCCCAAGATATTCTCTAAATTCCTTTAATATTTTTGAGTTATGTTATTTAGTAGTGTCACCTATGAGTTATTCAGAAACCTACCTGAACTATCTCCAAATAAGTAGATTTTTCAATGTATCTTCCAGCTATGATATGATAGCTATCTTTGTTACGTTCAATGAATATAGTGTGTATGATTTCGTTCCTTTTACATTTATGAGGATTTTCAAAGGCCTATCTCAGTGACTGTTTCGTATGCATTTCATCTATACTGTAAAATTCAACAACAGTAAACTTCCATTTTCTGTCCCAAACTCTTGTATTACTATTATTAATCAGTTTCCTTCTACATATGTTATAAATCTTTTACAACAATGCTAGTAGTTTTGCTTATAGAATCTATTATCTTTTAAAGAGATTAACTGAAAGAAAAAGAAGTCTTTTATATTTACCTATGTATTTTTCACTTCTTTTTTTTTTAAGATTTTATTTATTTATTTGAGAGAGAGAGAGAGACTGAGAGAGAGAGAGCACATGAGAGGGGGGAGGGTCAGAGGGAGAAGCAGACTCCCTGCTGAGCAAGGAGCCCGATGTGGGACTCGATCCTAGGACTCCAGGATCATGACCTGAGCCGAAGGCAGTCGCTTAACCAACTGAGCCACCCAGGCACCCTGTATTTTTCACTTCTTGTAACCACATTTCTTTGTGCTTATCCAACTTTCCACCTTGTTTCATTTTTCTTCTGCATGAAGAGAGTCTTTTAAATACATTCTTTTTAATATATCATATTTGTTCTGCTGAGAATAAATTTCACAGATTGTTTGTCTGCAAAGTTCTTTTTTTGTTTTGCTTTTTGAAATATATTTTTTCTTGTTCTAGAATTTTATGTTGACTTTTTTTTTGTCTTTCACTGTTTTAAAGATATCTCTCCATTATCTTAATCTGGCTTGCATTGTTTCTGTGGAAATCTTTATTCTTGAGCTCTTTTTAAGATTTTCCCTTTATCACTATTTTTCAGCAATATCTTGGATTAATGAAAATGACACATAATCAAAATTTGTGGAATTTATAGTATTGTACATCTAGACATCTTAGTAATGGCTCTTTTAATGTTTTGCTAATTCTATCATGTCTTTTATTTCTGGGTCTGTTTCTATGAATTCATTTTTCTTCTGGTTAAAAGACATGTTTTCTTACTTATTTTCATGTCTACTAATTTCTGATTGGATAAAACACACTGAATTTTTGTTTGTTTTGTGTGCTGTATTTTGTTATACTTTTTAAGAAGACTGTCAGGGGCACCTGGGTGGTTCAGTCGTTTAAGCACTGGTTTTTGGCTTGGGCCATTATCTCAGGATCCCGGGATCAAACCCCATGTCAGGCTCTGCGCTCAGCAGGGAGTATGCTTGAGGATTCTCTCCCTCTCCCTTGGTGCCCCTCCCTCCACTTGTGCTCTCTCTCTCTCTCTAAAATAAATAAATAAATCTTAAAATTTTTTAAATTAAAAAACAAAAAGAATGTTGGACTATTTTGTTATGCAATTTGATTTTTTTTTTTTAATTTTTATGGGTCTATCTATCCAGAGCAGACTTTAAGCTTAAGTTAGACCATTGAGGCTGTACTATTCTGAGCATTCTACCCAGTGATCCTTATATTATGTAGCCTGTCCATTCTTGCTGGTCAGAAGTCAATCTATTCCAAGTCCTAATTGAGCTCTAAGAATTAACCAGTTTATTGCTTTCTAGAGATACTTTCCCCCATACATGCAAATGTGCCAAGGAATTGTTGAGACATCTCTCAACTTTTTGTGGGATCTTTTTGTGCATAGATCTCTCCTCTCAGTTATATAGTCACATACACTGTAGCCGCATCAGTTTGCCTTAGCTGCCATCTTTGTCTCCTCAACTCAGTAAGACCACTGGGCTCTGTTTGGGATCTGCCTCCCGGTGCTGAAACCTAGAAGCCAAAATTGCAGGGTTTGCCTTTCTTGTTTCTCTTCCCTTGGAGTTTACAGCCCTGGATAGTCTGTTTTTCTTTCTTTCTATCTTTTTTTTTTTTTTACTATGTATGCTGATCTGTTATATGATATTGGGAAAGCAATGGATTTTTAATAATTTTAATTCCAGTACAATTAACATATAGTGTTATATTAATTTCAGGTGTACAATACAGTGATTCAAAAATTAAATACATTACTCAATGCTCATCACGATGTGTGCTTTTAATCCCCTTTACCTATTTCACCCATCCCCCTACCCACCTCTCTGTTTTTCCATGTCTGAAAACACTTCCTTTCTCATCTATTTTGTCCATGTTTACAGGGGGTGTGACCCTCTGTAATCTTTCATGGATCTCAGGCCCATCTGTTTGTTTTGAGACATTCTCAGTGGTCAGGCAGCTACCTGTATGTCTGTAGATAGTCAAACAGCCTTTTATTGAGACTTGACTTTGCACATTTTAGAAATATAGATATCACTGTGAGATAAATAGCATCCACTTTGCTTCATCTAGAAACAAACAAAAATATTCAAAACAACAAAGAAAAGCAAAAAAAATAGACAATCTCTACTTGCCTATTCCACACTTGCACATAATTATACATCTAAGAATCTTCTGCGTTTTACCTAGGAAGGATCAAGGTACAGTATTTCAGAGTGGCAGACTTTGTCATACCAGCGCCTCAACTCCAAACTATGCATGAAATGGTCATGAAAGGAGAGCAAACACATATTTTTGAAAACAAAAGTAGCAAGAGCACTGGAATCCAAACATCACATAACAACATATGACAAATAAGAGGGAATATGTACTGACTTACTGACTAATTATGGGAAATTAGTGAGAAATATTATTGAAGGAGAATTCATTCAATGACCATTTTCTCCACTATGTCCTGAATCCATTAGTATATATAACTAAAATATAAGATACATGGAGAAACAGGGTCGTTTTCATTACCAAGGAAGTGCCAATGATGAACATTTTCTTTATTTGGAGGCTTGTGGACTTCCTAATATTAAATCCCAAAAAGTATATTAAAGAGTTTTTTTTTCCAAATCATTGGTAAAATTGGACCTCCCTATGTGAGGACCCGTCTTTGTAAACATATTTGAAAGGAAAGGAACAGAGAGTGTGTTCTTGCAGTATGCCCAAGCTCCCAGGAGTGATCAGAGTAAAAGGAGCTTGGCAACACATGCACAGTTTCTGCTCCCAAATTCTCAGTCCACCTCTGAAGGGAGGAGAATGTCCAAGAGAGACCAATGCTTTTATATTCATGATATTAATGGTGTTACTCAAAATAATGAAAATTTCAGCAGTGTTTGTAAAGCTGTTTCATCGTTCTAAAGTACATTATGGATTTGTTTTTCCTTACTGTATGACTAGCCTTCCTAATGTCAGGAGATATAACAATGTTTAGCTATGTGCATGTTTAACTATATATATGCTTAATTATACATAACTGTGTTTAAAGAAGTTTAGAGGGGGCTTGAGAGCAGATTGTATGGAATAGAACTGTTTCAGGATGATGGGAAATTGTTTAAAAACTGTGAAAAGACAGACTGGAGCCAGATCATGAGGACACTGCATGCCAACACGGGAATTTAGATTATATTTATTCTCTTAGAGCAACGTGGAGGAATAGCCTAGGGACACTGATGTTTGAGATACTATTTAGGAAGCTACTGTATTAATCTGAATTACCTATAAAGAGGGCCCAATGGCATATTTGAGAGACATCTAACTGAATACATAACTGTAAAGGACTTCTTTCTTGCAAACTTTAATGAAATTGCCTATTCTAAACCACATCATCAATTCATCAGCAAGTGAAAGTTCAAATCTTACCCAGTGATTTCAACTGTTTCTGGCATGAGTGGGGAATAGCCTTATATCTCCCTGCCCTGTTCTATATAAGGTACATTTTTAAACATTTTGTTTGATTAGTTCTAAATAATCCCTACAACATTAATATTTAATCCTGAAAATAATGTGACACATACAATGTCATTGACTATAATTCCATGACACTGATAGAGAGTATTTTGGACAATTATGAATTTAAGATTAAAAAAACAGGAATTGAGGGGTGCCTGGGTGACCCAGGCAGTTAAACCTCTGATAGAGAGTATTTTGAACAATTATGAAGTTAAGGTAAAAAAGAAAAACACAGAAATTGAGGGCACCTGAGTGACTCTGTCAGTTAAGGCTTCAGCTCTTGACTTTGGACTGGGTCATGATCTCAGGGCCATGAGATCTGCAGCCTTGGGCTCCGTGCTCAGTGGGGGAGTGCAGGATATTCTCTCTCTCCCTCTGCTGCTCCCCTTGTTCTCTCTCTCTCTCTCTCTCTCAAATAAATAAATAAATGTTTTGAAGAAACAGGGATTGATTAACAGCATTATACCTTTTTCTTGCTTCAAATATATTAAAATATTGTGCATTTAATTTGCTAAGACAATTCATAGACCAATTCTTATAGGGGCCTATACTTAAATCTCAATGAAAAATTTCTTAGTCATTGTTAGGAAGAAGGAACAAACAACAAGAAATCATAAACTTACAAACTTACTTATCTACTTTAGATAGAAATTTAGATAGATATCACATCATTGGTTTGAGCAGAGAGGAGTGGTGAAAAGTATATTTATGAAAGCCTTCCTCTGTTCTCATAGTTCACTTTAATTTCAACTGGACATAATCATTCAAGCCTCCAACCATAGTTGTTTGTTTTAATTTTAGGAAAAAAAAATATAACCTTAGAAAAATGGTGGGGAATGCCATGGCTAGAGCCTGCATAAAGAAAAGTCTCAAGAGAAGAAAATGTGATAGTATCTAAAGAAATCTCTGTGACTTTGGAGAGTTCTTTAGTGATTGTATATTTAGAAAGAAAAAAACAGGGGAAAAGTGATCCTAAATACAAATCTAAGAGTTGCATGAAACCATAATAAGAAGGCTAATAAGAAAAAATCTGAGCCTTGCAAAATATGCTAGGAACAATAAAAACGTTTTTGTTAGGTTGAAAACAGCAAGAGGAACAAGGAAGAGCGAGTTCCATTCCTTGGAACAGATGGTATAATGTTAACAGAACAACTTAACTGCCGTTTTTGCCTTTGTCCTATTCACAAGAGGAATCTGTCTCACTGCAAATGTTAGAGGAAGATAGGAGGCTGTTTACATCCCGGGGTAAGCTGGGCAGGTAGGGAGATAGCACACGGCTCCAGCACTCCCCGGTCAGGACATCTCCAGGTCAGAACAATCAGTAAAGTACAGAGAGAAAGAATGTTCAGAACCAGGTTCCTCAGTCATTGCAAAACACAGAGAATGAGATAGATGACTAGAATCCAGAGAAATAATCCCATTTTTAAAAGGAGGTAAATGACATGTATGAGAACTTGATTTCAAATATTTAGGTTGTTTCGGAGTACTAGATATCTGAGAAGAATGAAGCAAGTACTAAGGTCCATTATGAATTCATGAAGAACAAATCACAGTATGAAGTATAATTTCCTTTTTCCTTGGTAAAATGGGGAATGTCATTACTTTGGTATACATTAACTTTGGTGAAAAGCTTCTTGTACTCAGCATAACTTTTGTGGGATTCATCCTTGTTTTCCCATGTATCAGAAGCCCATTCCCTTTCATTATTTTTTTAAAAGACTTACTATTTATTTTGGGGGTGGGGGCAAAGGAGAGAGAGAGGGAGAAACTCAAGCAAACTCCCCACTGAGTGTAGATCCTGACTTGGGGCTTGATCTCATGACTCAGATTGTGACCTCAGCTGAAATCAAGTCAGAACTTTAACCAACTGAGCCACCCAGGCGCCCCTCCCTTTCATTATTGAGTAGTATTCCATTGTATGAAACATTGCAGTTCATTTATTCATCCTCCTATTGATAGACACTTGGACAGTTTCCAGTTTTTTATTAGAAAATAATGCTGAGAAAGATATTCCCATTAAAAACCTTTTTAAAAATAGTTTTTCAATTTTCTTCGATAAATGCCTGGGCATGAAATTCTCTGGTCATAGTGGAGGTATATGATATATGTTAAAAATGTTATATATATATAATATGCTAGCATTTGATTTTGCCAGACTTTTTAATTTTAGCCATTCATGAGCATGTAGTAAGGTATTGATTTTTAAAAGCATTTTTTAAGGTTTCTTTAAATATCTTTGACAAAGAATAATCTCATGAATTATAACTGGTTGAATAATTATATCTTAAGAATGGCAGTCAAAGGATCACCTTTAATTCTCCTGGTCCACCTATTAACTGCACGATGTTGGGCAAATGCCTCAGTTTCCCTCTTTGTGAAATGGCCAAACACACCTCTTACTGTGCTTCACTTCACTGCGCTTTGCTGATATGGCAATTTTTCCAAGTTGAAGGTTCATGGCTACCCTGTGTCAAGTAAGTCTGTTGACTCCTCTTTTCCAAGAGCATTCCCTCATTTCATGTTTCTGTCACAATTTGGTAATCATTGCAACATTTCAAGCTTTTTCATTATTACTGCATTTGTTATGGTGATCTGTGGTCAGTGATTCCAACTCGCTGAAAGCTCAGATGATGGCCAGCCTTTTTAGCAATAAAGTATTTTTAATTAAGGTATGTACATTTTTTTCGAGATAATGCTATTGCACACTTAGTACTACACCAGTTCTACAGTATATGATAAACACAACTTCCACGTGCACTGCTTTATTGTGCCTGTTGCTTTATTGCAGTGGTCTGTAACCAAACCTGCAATATCTCAGAGCTATACCTGTTAATAGATCCACGGTATAGGTTTGTTATTAAGATTAAATGAAAATATTCAGAGGAAACTTAGAAAGGTCTTTGTCACATATCAAATACTCAATACATCTTAAATAAAATTATTACCATTTACCATTTGTACCTTTGGAACCAACAAGTATGGGGGAACTGAGAGGTCGGGTCACAGATGTGGACCAATCTTAAGCTCATTAAATCCAAAGTCAATCTGGAAAGTTGAAGACAGATAATATTTGATGCATATATTTTTGGTACATACGTAAGAAGGAAAAGTTTCAGAAGAAGACAAGGTGGCCGAGCAGGGATGGGAAGTGAACTACACGCTATAGACACGGCAGAAACGAAATAGAAGTATATGTAAAGACAAAGTAACAGAGACTGAATGTAACACAGAATATGATAGAAATGGAAATATATGCAAATCTCTGATGATCATTTCAGTCTTGATTAGAATCCTGGGGACCCCTGTTGTAGATATTTCCCCAAGTTGGAATTGGTTCTTCAGCAACAGGCAGTCGGTAATCATTTCCCTGGGGACATTTATTTTATGCTACACTAGAAACCCAGGAGACCCTGTTCTTTTCTTTCTTTCCTTTCCTTTTCTTTCTTTTCTTTTCTTTCTTTTCCTTTCCTTTCCTTTTTTTCTTAGTTTCATCCAAGTTTTTATTTAAATTCATTAGTTAATATACAGTGTAATATTAGTTTCAGGGGTAGGATTTAGTGTTTCATCACTTACATACAACACCCGGTGCTCATCACAACAAGTGCCCTACTTAATGCTCATCACCCATTTAGCCCATCCCCCCACCTCCTCCCCTTCAGCAACCCTCTGTTTGTTCTCTGTAGTTAAGAGTCTGTTTTGGGGCACCTGGGTGGCTCATTAGGTTAAGCATCTGCCTTCAGCTCAGGTCATGATCCCAGGGTCCTGGGATTGAGCCCCGCATTGGGCTCTCTCCTCAGCGCGGAGCCTGCTTCTCGCTCTGCCCCCCCACCCACTTGTGCTTGCTCTCTCTCAAATAAATGGGTAAAATCTTTTTTTTAAAAAAGTCTGTTTTATGGTTTACCCTCTCTTTTCTTCCCCTTATGTTCATCTGTTTTGTTTCTTAAATTCCACACATGAGTGAAATCCTATGGTATTTACCTTTGACTTATTTCACTCAGCATAATACTTTCCAGCTCCATTCACGTCGTTGCAAGTGGCTATTGTTGATAATGCTGCTATAAACACTGGGGTGCATGTATCCCTTTGAATCACTATGTTTGTATCCTTTGGGTAAATACCTACTAGTGCAATTGCTGTGTTGAAGGGTAGCTCTATTTTTAACTTTGAGGAACCTTCATACACTTTTCCACAGTGTCTGTATTAGTTTGCATTCCCACCAACAGTGTTAGAGGGTTCCCCTTTTTCCACATCCTTGCCAACATCTGTTGTTTCCTGTGTTGTTAATTTTAGCCATTCTGACCAGTGTGAGGTGATATCTCATTGTGGTTTTGATTTGTATTTCCTTGATGATGAGTGATGTTGAGCATCTTTTCATGTATCTGTTAGCCATCTGGATGTCTTCTTTGGAAAAATGTCTATTCATGCAGGAGACACTGTTCTTCACTTTATACTGATCAGCACTTTTATTATTGCCTGGACAAAAATATAAGTAATGCTAATCAAATCTCTTAATCTGATAGGAGAGTTAAAATATTTGGTATCAGAATTTAGATTCAAAATATTTGAACAGATTGCAATGTGTTGTTGTAATCTAATAGGGATAAATCATTATTCTTTAAAAGCAAGCAAACAAACAAGAATTTACTGCATTTACATGGCTTTGCTGTATGTAAAAAAATAGGTGAGGGGAGAAAAATTGGTTGAGTATAGCATTATGATACTAACTACCAAAAACATAATATCTTAAACTGTGTTTATAGAATTATATTACTCATCTCATGAAATAGTATTCTGTTTACTTTTGATAATTTTATTTTAAGAAGGTCATGAAACAAAAAAGTATATTCAGGAGAAACTAAATAAGATTCAGACTTCTTTTTATCTGAAAAGAAGGTGATGAGATTTATTAGGAGATGGCGACATTGATGTCCAGTTAGGTCAAAAGAGAGAGAGAGAGAAAAAAAAAAAAAACAACCCTTCAACCAACAGGAGCAACAAAATTTAAAAACTAGCCATGTGGAAGAGATGTTTGATTTCCTATGGACTAAAATGTATGCATAGATCCAAAGTAAGTACATCATGGAAAATGTGATTTCAGCTAAAAGTGGCAGGACCTGAACTCCTTTTTCCTTCTATTCTAGAACCTATTTCTACTTCTTTCTAGTGTGAATGTCTGTCTGTCATCCTGAGTGTGAGCTTCTTAAGGAAAGAAATTGTCTTGTTAATCCTTCACCATCACCATAGGTCCTGGTATGCATGCTTGAGAGATGTTTGCTAAATGGAGTGGAATGGATTGTTTAATAAATAAGGACATCCAAAAGCCTGGCCAGTGACATTGGAGGTAGAACATCCCCAGTTCCTGGCAATCATTGCACAACTGTGAAGGTAAATAATGTCAATAGTTTAGAAAGAATTTCTTTTTGTATTAGTTGGGAGTTAGTTCTAGAAGCTGTCTGCACCAAGTCTCTATGTCAATTCCATGAAGAATCAATGAATCAGATGAGATAAGCCTGTTTCATTATGAATTCTTTATATGTGAATAAATTTTCATGGATTCACAAGAATTAAAAAATAATGACAATAAAGTTGAAAAACGAGGAACATCAGTAGTGCCTCCTGCAGTTAAGGCCAGAATCTGTGACTAACTTGGCACACGAAGCATTTAATATCCTGGAAGTGATATTAAATTTTGCTGGGGTGTGAATCACTCGTTTTGTTTTTCTAGAATGTCAGTTTCTGCTATTTTTTTGAAAACCATATGTCATTATCAAAAAAAATCATACTTCAAGTTTAAACTCTCCTGGTACTGAATATGATTCATTGTTTTTAACTTTTTAATTATTTAAGCCATAATCATTCATCTCCATTACTTAAAAACACTGTGTATGAATATGGATGGAGATACTAAAGGAGGCTTATCAGCATCCTCTTTCATGCTGGCGGAAGTATAGTTTTCACTATGACATTTCACTATGTAGATAAGATGGAAAGGCCTGGTGCTTCAAAGATAAAAGGAATTTTTAGTTTTCTTCACTTTAATTATGATTGTCATCTTTTAACCCTTTTTAGTCCCTAATGTTAGTTTTATGAAATACTGTGTAAATTACAATATATTGAAATTCATGCATTAGTTTTCATTGGCATAACTTCAGACTGTGTGTGTGATACTTCTTTTTATTTTATAAAAATGCAGTGTTGTTTCTTATTTTGTTGCTCATTATGTTTTGTCCCTTGGAGCTTTGGGTCATTCTTAAATATTTATAACTTTCAACAAAGCTTCTTATGAATAAATTAATCAAGTCACTGAAAACCCCAACACTTATTTTTTACACTTATCCTCAGAATAAAAACCCCTAAATGAAAAGATTTCCAAAATATACTATGAGTTACTTATAAAAATACAAGCCTTCCTTATGGGACCTAAAAATATTGAGTGTGTTGAGTCACAGGTAATTATTGTTTTCCTTTAAAATGTTGATTGATAAATAATTTTTAAATCATAGAACTAAAAATATTAGATAGAAATAAACAAAATCACTTTAAGTTCAAAATATAAACATGTGAAAGAGATAAAACTAAACAGTATCCCGTGCCATAGGAGTAATTATATTAAAATGGAATAAGATCATGTCTTACAAGTGTTTCAGAAGCAAAAAGAATCTGAGGTCCAGACTGTCTAGCTAGCAGCAGATGGGAAATTTCCACCCACTTCAACTGGGGCATAACTTTTTCTCTACTGTGCACTTTCCAAAATACAAACTTCTCACTAACTCAAAGGCCTTTCCTCAAAATGCTTATAATGCATTTCAAGTTCTTTCTTTTTGGGCACAATGTTGGTATAATATTGAGGGAGGGTTTATGGTGCTCAGTTTCCTAGAATGCAATATACTAAAATTGTAGAGTGCATAAAAGATCACTGTAACTCAAAGATAGAGAGAACATATGTCCCACGTTCTAGTGGAAGTTCCTGTTTATGCCTTGTGGCAAGCACCGTTATTAATAACAGCTCCATTTCACTTTCAGATGTATCCCAGTTGAGTGGAAAAATCTAGGGTCACCTTACTTATAAATTAACAATTGAATTCTAGTTAATCCAGTATCAGTCATGTGTTCTGGGAGCCTTGTTCCTTAAAGAGTTATCCTTGGACTAGCAGCAGAGAACACCTTCTTGTTAGAATCTCAGGCTCCACCCCAAACTGACTGAATCAGATTCTGCATTTGTAACAAGATCTCAAGGTGATACACATATACAATAAAATTTAAGAAACATTACCCCAGAGAAACAGGCTGATCTGACACAGTTAGTTCTTTGGGACACATTATATACACTTAAACACAAAACACAAAGAAAAACAAAGAAAGTTGACCTAAAAAAGATCAATCTTTTTTTCCGCTCTCATTTGCAATTAGATTGTTTTCTTCACTTGCAGCTAGATTGTTAATTACCATGACATTAAAAAAACTTCTCTATATATCTTTAGAATTCTTTTTCATTTTTAATTGCTTACTATGACATGTATCAAAAATATAACTAAAACATAGATATATAATTTTATCAGATCATTATGAAACTAAAATATATATTATCTTACTCACATCAAGGAAAACATAATTAGCATCCATCCCCCAAATTTCCTCCAAACTTCTTTCTCCTAAATGTAGTTGTTATTCTGAATTTGTAAAAACCAGTTTCTTGCTTTTCTTTATAGTTTTTAAAAAATTTTATTTATTTATTTGACAGAGAGAGATCACATGTAAGCAGAGAGGCAGGCAGAGGGAGAGGGAGAAGCAGGCTCCCCGCTGAGCAGGAAGCCCAGTGTGACAGGGGGCTTGATCCCAGGACCCTGGGATCATGACCTGAGTCGAAGGCAGATGCTTAACCGACTGAGCCACCCAGGCATTCCAGCATTTCTTTATAGTTTTAACAAATGTGTATGGATTCCCAAACTATATAATTTAATTTGTCTGTTTTTGAACTTTTTAAGTTTGTGATATTAATGCATGATACTATAGGGGATCATGATCATGATGTGTTTATTTCATTGCACACAATTTTTTTTTAAGATTTTATTTATTTATTTATTTGAGAGAGAGAGAATGAGAGACAGAGAGCATGAGAGGGAGGAGGGTCAGAGGGAGAAGCAGACTCCCTGCCGAGCAGGGAGCCCAATGCGGGACTCGATCCCGGGACTCCAGGATCATGACCTGAGCCGAAGGCAGTCGCTTAACCAACTGAGCCACCCAGGCGCCCCATTGCAACAATTTTTTATTATAAAAATATGCAACAGTTTATAAACTCATTCTATTATTTGTGGATCTGTGGTTTGTTTTTCTTATTGTCAGTTCTTGTGTACTAAAAAGTATGCTGCCCGAAGCATTCTTATACATGTATCAAGGTGCAAATACAGAAAAGACTTTTCCTAAGATATATACCAAAAATTAAATTGTTGTATTATAGGATACCCACATCTTCACCTTTTCTAAATAATAACAATCTATTCTTCGAAGTGTTTATGTGAATTTATACACATACCATCAGTACATTCGGGTTATATTGTTCATTGCCATGCTTGCCAACTTTGCTAATTGTCAGACTTTTAAATTTTTGTCCATCTATCAGATGTGTTTTTAATTCTCATACCATGAATAATTCAACATGGTTGTGCATGTTTTCTTGTGGGTTTTGAGCATTTAAATATTTTACTTTGTAAACTGTATAGTCAAGTTAGTCCATTTCTTTTCTTTTTCACTCTTTTTTAGTATGTGTTGATGACCAGAAGTCCCTCATTTTATATAGTTGAATTTATCAATTTTTTCTTTAACATTAGCATTTTCCCATATTGTTGAAAAATTTTTCCATATTTTGAAATTATGAATCCATTTTCTTACATTTATTTTATTTTATTTTTTTAGAGATAGAGAGAAAGAGAGAGCGCATGGGTGTGCGGTGGCAGAGGAGGGGCAGAGGGAGAGGGAGAGAGAATCTTAAGCAGGCTCCATGCCCAACATGGGGCTTGATCTCATGACCCTGAGATCATGACCTGAACCGAAATCCAGAGTCGGAGGCTTAAACCACTGAGCTACACAGGTGCCCCTCTTATATTTAATTTTTATAAAATATTTACAGTTCTGACTCATGCATTTAAGTCTTCAAACCACAGGAATTATTTTTCATATGGTATGAGTTGTGAATCTTCAATTTTCTTGACATCATTTATTTGGAGTATATAGGTTAGCTTTTCTATAGGATAGATCTGTTTTGGAGCATACTATTCCGTTCCTTTGGCTATTTACCTATCCTGTTGGCCATGTCAAGCTGTCTTAATTACTATAAATATAAAATATAAAGAGATACCTGGGTGAGCAAGATCTCCCATTTTGTTTTTCTTCAATGGTATCTTGGCCATTGCACTTCCATAAAAATTTTAAAATCAGGTAATCAAGTGCAACAAAAATAAATCTGTATTTTAACTTGGATTGCCTTAAACATGTACATCATTTTTTTTTGCCATTTTTAAACTGAATGTGGCATATATCTTTATCCATGTATATGCTTCAAATTTTTTCTAAAAACCTTTACTGTTTTTTTTCTCAAAAGTCTTGTATATCTTCTGTTGGATTTGTTCCTATATAGTTCATTTGTGGTGTTATCATAAATGGTTTCTTTTTATTTCATTTTATAATAAAATCATGATATTTAAGAATACAATTGATTTCTTGGGGCGCCTGGGTGGCTCAGTCGTTAAGCATCTGCCTTCAGCTCAGGTCTTGATCCCAGGGTCCTGGGATGGAGCCCCGTGTCGGGCTCCCTGCTCAGCGGGAAGCCCGCTTCTCCCTCTCCCACACCCCCTGCTTGTGTTCCCTCTCTCGCTGTCTCTCTGTCAGATAAATAAATAAAATCTTAAAAAAAATAAAATAAAATAAAATAAAAATACAATTGATTTCTATATGTTGGTTTTGTATATAGCTACCCAACCCTTTTATTATTTCTAGTAATTTATAAGTAGATTTTTTAATATTTTCTGCATACACAATATCATCTTCAATGTGCAATATTTATGCACATTTCTTGATAATTTCCTCCTTTGCTTACTAATATAATGTAAAACTATTTAATAGACATGGTGATAACACCATTTTTTATTATTCCTGATCTCAAAAAAAAAGATTTCAAGATTTCATCAGTATAATCTCAAAGGGAAATATTTCAGAAATATGGTATTTATGAATGTTTTACGAATATGGTATTTCTTGTCAAGCTTCTTATAAATAATGATAATAAGGTTAAGAAAATTCCATTCTATACTTAGTTTTCTAAGTTTTCATCATAAATGGATATCTTTTTTTTCTTTTGAAATGGTCACATATGATTTTTCCCTATCTGATAATGAAGTGAAAATATTAATCCATTTTCTAATGTGAACATTGGAATTCTGTAGCAGACCACTTCTTGATCAAGATATGTTATCATTTTATATATGTCTGAGTTATCTTTAACAATATATTATAATCTTAACTATTCGTATATGTAACTGTTGTGCAGCTTTCATTTTCATACTTTTGCTGTCAGGTTTTAATAGGAAGGTAATAAGAGTCCCCAAAAACAAATTGGGAAATATTACCAACTTTTCCAATCTCTGCATTTGCCTGTTTCTAATTATTCTTCTGACTGATTGGTACATGGAAATTTCTTGGTAGGTAGATTTTCAACTATTGCTATAATTTCTTAATCATTGTAGGATTATTCAGGTATTTCATTGCTTAAATCATTTTTAATAAGTGTTATTTTTTTCTGTGTTTACCAAACTATTTTTATTTGCTTCTGTATAAACATTTAAATCACATATCCAGGGGCCCCTGCAATCAGGGGAGCCTATTTGACTGGGTAACTATTGTATGTTACATCTATGCTTTGTCTCTAAAGACCCCTATGTAACTTTCTACATATTTTCTCTCTCTCTAATTAATGCAGCTGAATGTAAAGTATTTTCAGTATTTTGGAAACACATGATGGTAGGATCCCAGATTCCTGAGTCATCATTTGGGGAGAGTCTGGCCTATCAAACTACTTCGGTCTGTAATGTGAGGCAGATATAAACCTTTACTGGCATAAACCACTAACATTTCAAAATGTAATCATTACCATAGCATAGACTATGTGTTATCATTACCTACATAGTAATTACTACCTTGAGATGGGACATTACTGTGGGAGAAAAAAAGCAAAATACATAACATTTGTTATAGCCAACATATAAAATATATAGTATTAGTCACCAGGAGGTGGCAAATAAAAAGATGTACTAGGACAGATGGCTACATATTCATGTTATGTTGTTGCAAAACATTTAATATAACTCTCACCTGCTGTAACTTGTAATGCAGATAATATGCTTACTCTGTCTTTGGCTCCAGGGGAAACATTTGGAAAACAGTACCATAATAGTGCATATTGCTTACTGTTGGCTGCATTTGGGAAGGTATTGCAGGAAAGAGAAAATGAGCTTGGTGAAAAATTGGCTGTTTAGAAATCAGAAATGAAAGGTAATGAAAAAGTCCAGGAATTTGGGGCCTTGCATAGTTTGAAAAAGAGATTATTTTTATCCCCCCAAGGCAAAAAATGGAACTTAAAAAGGCCTTGAATGTCTGAGACTAATAAAATTTCTCAGTTGAATCAAGTCACTCAGAGCAAATATCAGATTTAGATGGTGACCGTCCCAGCCGCTGTGCCAGATCACCTCAAAATGGCTACCTATAAATTTGGAGAGAGATCCATGTTCTAGAAAGCTTAGAAATAAGACAAAACCATACTAATTGTTTAGTTGGATGATTGAATAACATCCTACTTACTCCAGTAGTAAATGCCCATCTATTAACACATAAAACTAGTCTAACTCTTCATTTTCTAGTTTTGACTCCTATTGATACTAACTTATTTCTTCACCTGACAGGTAATTACAGAATTAGCTCACAACAGATAATGGCAACTCTGAGGACCTCAGATGCAGTGACTGAGACAATAAACCAACCCCAAAAGATCATATATTGTAGGAAGAATCAGATTTAACCTTGATTCACACTTCACCCCTTCCTATCTCCATCTAGAACAAATTTAGGAACCTGAGGAGTCTCTGTTGACTGATCCAGTGAGACATCATTGTTTCTTGACAGAGTCAACCTTTTCCCATGTCTCCAGGCCTAACTCTTGCTCATGGACTAGAGTTTACACTTTTCCATCAAATCTGTGACCCTGTCTTTAGCTTTTCTGCTCCTGTTTTTTTTTTTTTTTAACATAATCCATCTCTAAAATTCTAACACAACTATCTAGATTCTCATCCTCATACTTGCTTATTATTTCTCATTATCACATACGCCAACATTTTTTTTGGAAAGCTTATTCTATCAGAGGTACCTAAGAAGGAGACATCAGGGTCATTCACTGCAGAACCTATAACAGAGCAACTCTTTGCTTTGGAGCACGCAGGTTCAATGGAGGATGAGAGTGAGCAGTTAAGCTTAATACTGGAGAAATATGTGAGAAAGTACAGGTTGAATGGTGAGATATTCTTCTCTACCATCACAACTCCTCCCCAAATCACCCCTTAGATATGTGGCAGTTTTCCTTTGACAGAGGATCCTTCCCTAGACACTGACAGACAGAAGACAATAACGCCAGCAGTTAGAAGGCACACAGTGCAAATGGGCTCCTGTCTGATTATTCTACAGTGAAAGCCAGTACACGTCCTCAGGGGACCATGGAATTCTAGATGGCTTTTTAAGCTTCACTTTTAAGTATGAGTGGGTAGCCAAGAAATCAAAGATATGTGAAGAAATATACCAACATGAAAGATAGAGAACGAATCAAATAAACAACAACAAAGTGGAGGGGAGAGTCCAAGGAAATAAAGCAATGCAGGAAGCTGAGGCAAAAATATAACTAAAATTCATAAAGAAGAAGAAAACCACTGAGCAAAGTTCACAACCAGAGAAAAAGATATTTTTAAAGTATTGTATCTGAAATTAAAAAATATGAACAGAAGGTTTAAGTGATAATATCAAGTGAAGTTCTGAGAAAGTGGATTGAAAGGACTAAGAGATAAAAAATAAAAGAGATGTGAAAATCGGAGATTCTATCTAAAATGTCCAACATCAGAAAAATAGATGTTCTAGAAAGACACAAAGATTAAATATGAGGCACAAGCTCCGAAGAAACATTTTACACATATTTTCCAAAATGAAGAATATAGATTTCCAAACAGAAAAGCTTACTGAGTTTCTGGCATGGTAATTAAAAAAAATAATAAAAAAATATATATCCATATAAGTATGAAATTTCAAAATATTCAGGATAAACAGAAGCTCCTTAAAATTCTGGAAAGACAATCACTCACTCCCATATAAAAGAATCTGAATGACATTGAAATTTTCAAAAACAGTACAGGAAATTAGAAAATAGTAAGACCTTCAATTTTTTGGCAAAAGATGTAGAATTCTATATCCAAACATACTCTGAGGCTTGCATAAAAATATTTTGGGGATATGAGTTCTTTAAAACATTCCTCTATGTTCTATTTCTCCAGCAGCTTCTGGATGGTATTAACCACAAAAATAAGTGAAAAGAGAAAAAGATACAGAAGAAAGAAACATGATAAAATATATAGCATTAGACAGTTGGAGGTGGAAAATAAAGCTATAGAGCAGGCAGATAGCTGGATATCCATACTATGTGGTTGCAAAATATTTAATAAAACAGGGACTCCAAGATAAGAGAGAAGCAGGTGAATTCTCAAAAACTGGGGAGGACAAATAGTACGGAAATGAGCCATACAGGAGACTTAGTGAGCAATTTGCAAAGGTTTGTACAAGATAATAAAAAGGTCCAGGAGGATGCCTCCAAGAAAATAGAAATGGATTTAGTAGATTCTCTAAAATATGGAATTCTTTGGGGTATGTTACAATTTTGCATGGGAAAAATTTTTGTTACAAATGCAGAATATTCAGCAACCAAAAAATGAGGCAATTATAAATTCCAGAAAGTAATAAAGCTTTGTAAAAGGAAGGACATGTGGATTAGGTGTCAGATTGTAAGCTATATGCCTACACACACACACACACACACACACACACTATCAAAATGGTAAAATAATATTGGGAGAAAGGAAAAGGATTGTGTGGAGAAAGTGAATAATGAAAAGTGCTAAATCTTGATCTCAATAGTTAGAATTAAGTGGAAATATTTAACATAGAAAATTAGAAAGTGTTAGTATGAGAAAATTCATTAGAATTATAGAAGTAAATTCAGGAAAAAAGGAAACATAGACCTTTTTGGAGGGGAACTGGGAGTAGAGTTTGGAACAGTTGATATTCATGATGACGCATGTATAATTTGATTTTTAAACTATATACTTTATTATTTATACATAAATAAATAAAATCAAAGTGGAAGTATTTTTTATGTCCACAGGATCTCAGGGAGTTTCATGGGAATGAATTATGGATCAGTTATGACACCATGAAGAATGTGAATTTGGAATATGTCACAAAGAGCTTGGCATACTATGTTGCATTTTGACCTTCTCTTAAAGGGATTAGAAATTAATGAAGAATTTCAACTTGAACATGATTAAATTCTAATTTCATAAAGGTTGCTGTCATGCCATGGAAGATACTTTGGTCACTCTCAGTGTCGAATGCTCTGACGATCTTCTTTGGTGGCGGTTTTGACCATGACTTCTAGTCTAGCTCTACTTTGTTTTTGCCTCATTCAGACACAGCTGCCTCTCCATATATATTACCCCCATCACACTGTGGCTGAAACCTTGCTAATTTGCCACAGTGACATGGAAAACCTTGAGTCTGTCTAAATTCAGGGACTCAGCAAACATTCTGTAAAAGGCCAAACACTAAGTATTTAAAGATTTGGGAGCCAAGTATGATTTCTGTCATATATTCTTTCTTTTTTTTTTTCCCTTTAAAATAGTTTCAACCATTCTTAGTTCACTGGCTTTACCAAAAAATGCCATGTGCAACATTGGTCCTTGGGGTGTAATTCATATTTTGTCTTAGATATATAAGCAGATTCAATAGTTATTGAGTTTGTGCTATTGATATATTTATCTTACATTCCACTGTTCTCATGTCACATTGACTTTTTTGACATTTTCAGTCTTTCTGTCACTCATCTAGAGAAAGCAAAGATTCCTTATTGGAGGCTTCAAAATACTTTATTAACCAGTTTCCCTACCCCACTATTTTTTTTAAAGATTTTATTTATTTATTATTTTAGAGAGAGAGAGAGAGAGCGGCGGGGGGGCGGGCGTTGGGGGACAGAGGGAGAGGGCGAAAGAGAATCTCAAGCAGACTCCTTACCGGGCATGGAGCTGGACACAGGGCTCGATCTCACAAACCTGAGATCATGACCTGAGCCAAAACCAAGAGTTGGACATTCAACCTATTGCGCCACCCAGGCATCCCTTCTTACCCCACTGTTAATTTCTTATTATGCTTGTTCCTAGTGGTTCCCCAGAGCCACTCAATATACCATTGCTTGGAATTACCTGGAGTGCTTATCACAATATAGATTCCTAGGCCCAGCTGAACACATGAAAGAATTTGCAGACCCTGGAATGGTTATTGTTATGAAGCTCCCTAAGAGATTCCAATAAAATTCCTTTTTAAAAGCACTATTTTCTATCAATGCGTTCACCTCATACCAACCTCTGAAGCATAATACCCTTCCCTTCAGGCTTTCCTGTGACAGTCCCCCCTCTCAGACCAGCTTCTGTTGGCATTCACCACAGGTCTTCTCAACATAATTCTGTGCCCATTAGTATGAGCAAGTTATAAATATGCTAAATTGTCTCTCCTCTCACCATCTGACTCTCTTTTGCATGTGTATATTATGGTGTTTTTCTATGTAAAGAGTTTCAGGCCCATGTGCAGAAATAAGCCTCGTTGCAAATTACTCTGTGATTAGGGATGATGGCGGCTACCCAAGTATAGAAGAACACTTGCTTTAAAATAACGTAAAAAGAAATCTGTCTGATTCTGGCAAAATGGTAGACCAGGCTGGCCAGAATCTTTCCCCATAAAAAAAAAAAGATTCTGGAAAAAATAAATACACCATTTTTAGAGAAAAAGTTTCAGTTTCATTGCTGGTCCGGGCATGTTTATTTTCCTTTATTGTGAGCTTGGACAGTTATTGAAAATCAAGTATTTATTTTTTCTGGAATCTTTTTCAGTTTCAGAGAAAAAGAATGTAGATGATGGAAGAGAAGCAGTATTTGAAAATTCTTTTCTGAACTAGGGAAAGACATGAATCTTAAAATTAGAAACACTCCACATTTTGAGCAGAATTTTTAAAATGCCATAATTAATCACATTATGGTAAAACTGCAGAACACTAAAGACAAATAAATAAGCCCTAAAAGTACCCAGAAAGAAAGGAGAGACTTTCTACAAAACAACAATTTGAAACAACAACAACAAAAAGCAATGTGAAAAACAATAGTGAAGGGCTTCTTAATAGCAATAGGAGAGACCAGAACAACAGGAAATATTTCCAATGTTGTGGGAGAAAGTAACTAAACTATCAATGAAAAGTGAGAGTCAAATGCAGAGAATTTCAAGGAATGAAGCAGAGATTTTTTTTTTAAATCAAATTGTATGATTTCCATGCAAAGAATTACCATATAAATACTTCAGAAAGAAGGAAGTTGAACCAGAAAGCAGTAAGATGCAAGAAACAAAATATATATATATCATATATTTAAATCTAAATAAGAATTGATTTTGGAAATCAATAAAACAAATAACACTAATTTGAGGAATATTTAAAACTGGTCAATACTAGACTATGATAATTTAATAAACAATAGGGTAATTTTTAACCTTAAATGTTGGTATGACAGTCAAACTATTTAATAACCAGTTTGGATTTTTAAACTAATTTAAAACCAAATATGAATTAAATCTTAAAATATATATTCCTTTTCATTCTTTAAACAAAACTCTATATTATTCAAATTTGCTTACCACATGATGTAGTTTATACTGAAATCATCCATTGATAATTGGAAATCTAGCAATTTCCAAATCATTTGTTGATTTTTGGAATGATATTGTTAGTATGGTGTTGTGTTTAAAGAATCTTTTTCTTACTATTTCTTCCATTCTTGTCATGATTCCTTTTAGAGAAAAACACTGATGTCTTTAATGAGTACACCCAATTAAATTGATTGTTAAATGGTAAATAGTTTCAAGAAAAAGTTTCTCTGATAAAGAGTTTCAAGAAAAAAATGACATTGTTGATGCTACTGTATTCTTTTTCTACTTTCTCTGAACTACACATATGTTAAAGATAAATACAGAAGTCCTAAAAAGCACCCAGAAAGGAACAAAAGATTTCCTATCAAAGAACAATTGTACTGATGGAAGCCTTCACTGGGTTTATAATGCTTCTAATACTGTCTGAAACCTTTATATAACCGGTATTTCCATTTTGAACACATCTTGAGAATCATGGATTGGACTCTCATTTAATTCTTCAGGCCAGGTGACTTGTGGCATCAGAGGGTAATTGAGAACATGGTTCTATTGCTCCACCACCCAAGTGGGAAATGATCCATCAGAGTTTCAGTTTCTTCATCTTTAAAATAAAGATGATGATGAATACTACATTATTCTAAAGGGTTAGTATTTATTTAGAATTATGTCTAGCACAGGGAAGATGCTGTATAAACATTAATTCCATATGTATTAATAGGAATAGAGTTAATATCTATGATAGGTTAATGTTTGAGAGTTTTTCATGATCCAGGACAAGTAAATGGACATAAAATTCAACACGAGCCCACATCCTTCATGTCTGTGACCCCAAACCACACCAAAGTCTCCTTCAGTACTTGTGGTCTATACTCCTGTTGCTGGAGTGTTCACTATGGCAGTGGACCCCACAGTGCCTGGCCAAAGCCAGTGGTGGCCATGGGCTTTTCTGGCCCTCCTAGAATCTCTCAGAACCAAACTGAGGAGGGGAAGCCAGATAGGCTTTTTTCCTCCCAGGGTGCAAACTCTGCGGCCAGTGATACCAGGCTCACTCTTACTATGCAGACTTTTGGAGACTGTGGTCAGTGTGAGAGATTACCAGTGAGATACTTGATGTTCCTGTGTTGCCCACTTGGGGCTTCTTGGGGTCATATGTGTAAAGTGCTTGGGGAATGCAAATGACAATGTCTAGGAAGTAAGAATTTAGGGGTTCCCAGGGCACTGGGAATTGGTTGGCCTTAGGATGTAAGTCTGAAGGCTGTGCTGCTGAGGCAAAAGGAAAATTGCTCCCCCTCTATGGGCTTATCAAAATATTCTCCCATATTTTGAATCAAGTGGAAAAGAACTAATAAAAAAACTCTACAATTAAAAAAAATATGACTGACAAACTATAATGCTCTATGTTGCTCAATCTGTTTGTATGTCTTTATTAACACTCATAAACTCATCCAGCTGGTGATCTGCAGACTGAGAACTTCAAGCCAATTGGTAATGAATGTTCCTATGGCAGGGTCTTAAAACAAGCAAACAATAATTGTTCCAACTTAACACTTTGATATGTTGTTCTCCATAGATATTGAACACCTATTTTGATTTTTTTTAAACATGGCATGAAATATTATTTTCTTAAATCTGAGTTTTTTTGGAGTTCTCTTAAATATTGTCCCCTGGGTAAGTATATAATCTGCTTCACTCCAATTCCAGGCCTGTCTGGTGGAGATAGAAGGTCCAAGAAAGCAGTATGCATGCCTCAAGCCTTGTATGAACTGAGGGGTAGTGGCTAGGGCAATAGGTTTCAATATATCTGAACTAAAAGATTTAAATATTTTGACAACTGCTATGGGCTCATGTATGCATTAGCAAAAATCAGTTTTACTTAAATGCATGCATTAGAAAAGATGTCCAACTCAAAATATTAGAGAAAGCCTAGCAAATTAAGTCCAAAGTATAAGAATAGTAATTAATATACAAATTAGCGTTGACACAAAAAAACAGACATAAAGTAAAAAAATTCTGAGTGAATTCTTTAAAAAGACATAAAACAGATAAATTAAAATACTTTCAATTGTTTTACATAAATACTAATTGGTAAGGGGGTAGATCTTAAAAGCTGTCATCACAGGAAAAAAAATTGTACTTATGTGTGGTAATGAATGTTAATCATTTCATAATATATACAAATATAAATGATTATCATGTTGTACACCTGAAACTAATATAATATGTCAATTTTATCTCAATAAAGAAAAATACTAGTAAATTGACTTCAGTAAAAATGTATGGTTTCTGTGATATATTCTGACCATGTACATTTTCACCAGAAATATGAAGACAAAAAGATAATTTGACTTTTTAAATAATAGAATTTAGAAAATATGTATTATAAGTAGTGAGAAATAACTGTTATTATAAATAACATTTGTAGGGCGCCTGGGTGGCTCAGTTGGTTAAGCGACTGCCTTCAGCTCAGGTCATGATCCCAGGGTCCTGGGATCGAGTCCCGCATCGGGCTCCCTGCTCTGCGGGGAGCCTGCTTCTCCCTCTCCCACTCCCCCTGCTTGTGTTCCCTCTCTCGCTGTGTCTCTCTCTGTCAAATAAATAAATAAAATCTTTAAAAAATAA
>NW_028029997.1:0-10411 GCF_054177405.1 Leptonychotes weddellii
TTTTTTTTTTTAAAGATTTTATTTATTTATTTGACAGAGAGAGAGATAGCGAGAGCAGGAACACAAGCAGGGGGAGTGGGAGAGCGAGAAGCAGGCTTCCTGCCGAGCAGGGAGCCCGATGTGGGACTCGATCCCAGGACCCTGGGATCATGACCTGAGCCAAAGGCAGACGCTTAACGACTGAGCCACCCAGGCGCCCTATTATACCCATCTTTTAAGGAATACACCATTCTACTGGGTTAGTTGAAGCTGTCAGATGTAATTCACATGAGGATTCTTTGTCATTTACTTGTCCCTCCTGCTGCTTTGAGACCACAAACCTCTCAAACACCAGGACCACATTTGTCCCATCCTCGAAAGCTTTCCTGGAGAAGAGGAAAAGGGAACTGTTGATCTATTCCTATTAACTCTTATAAACACAAGAGCATACTGCTTTGCCTTTTGTTCTGCAGCAGTTGAAGTTTGCTATAGAAGTTCTTGATTCTATATGTACTGTTGCAGATTTGTGTGACCTTGATTCTACGCTGTTGAAAGTCAAACTCCATTTTTCTTGCCCCTTCAGCTTTTGTACTTCCATGTACGTGTGAACATAATTTGATGACATCAATATACCATTAAGCATGTGTATGGTAGAGTTTGACATGTGTGTGTGTTAGAAAAAAAAAGAAAAGAATATCCACCTCTCCCCTTTTCATCAAAAACTTTTTTTGTCTACGAAGTATTTTAACCTGGTTCCTTCCATTTTTTCGTTCTAGATTTCTAACTCAGTGCATTTATGGTTTGTGAAAACAGTACTTTCATTGGTTAGGCCAGAATATTCTTAGCTGGAACTAAAGTGGATAATAAAGAATTCACCATGTTAACTTTGTTTAGACATCCAAGAGTTCAGTGTGGTTTGATTTATGGGGAGAGACAGAAACTTAAAATGGGACAAGATGTTTTCTAGGTCTAAATTGGCTTCAGAATTAAGTTGATTGTGTATGCCCACCAGCTATACCTGTTGCCTTTCTAGAACATGTGTTTAGGTGGTTAATGACAAATCTTGTGAAGTGTACTAGTGCTATACAAGAAAATATCAGGATTTTTACTTATTCTAAAATAAATAAATTGTCTTCCTAAGATTAGTGACCTACGTAAGGACTGCATATCTACTGTTGGTATGCATTTACTCCACTTAGAGATCACTACAGTGAGTAGGACCTAGTGTCTTCACACCACATGAGAGTAACCTGGTAATACCATGATTTTTAATAAACTGTGCTTCTGTGGGACCTTGTTCTTCTTAAAACCTAAACTGGTAGGTGAGTTGGTGACCATCTTGGGTATATGTGTTGCGTACTCCGAAAGGGTAAAAAAGGTTTAATGCCAATGCGTTCCTGAAAGGTTGAATTGTATCTTTGCGCATCTCTAGGGTAAGTAGAAGATAACCATTAACAGAAACTTTTTTTTTTCCATGATGCAGGGGTTACACTGGTCATCGATGTTAATCAGTGTTTGGATAAAGAAAAGCCAAGTGATATTTTGTCTGTTTTGAAGTCTTCTATGTCTAACACAAATGACATAATCCCTGAATGTGCTGACAAGTACTATGATGCCCTTGCAAAGGCAAAAGAGCACAAATCTAAAAGTGGTAAGCTTTTTAGTCATTTAACACCAACTAAATGTCATTTTGAATATGACGCTGTCTGTAGTATTGTATTAATTTTAAGACAAATACTGCTTTAAAATGAACATTTCTAAAATATTTTTTTGTCTCGGGCTTCTGGGTGGCTCAGTCGGTTAAACGTCTGCCTTCGGCTCAGGTCATGATCCCAGGGTCCTGGGATCGAGCCCCGCATCGGGCTCCCTGCTCAGCGGGGAGTCTGCTTCTCCCTCCCGCTCTGCCTCTCCCCTGGCTTGTGCTCACTCTCTCTCTCTCTCAAATAAATAAATAAGATCTTTAAGAAAAAATAATATATTTTTTTAGACGTAGTTTTTTTTTTTTTTTGAAAAGCTCAGATTAACTTGGTGGCTATACATGGGTGTTACCATAACCTTGAGAAAATACAGTATTTAAGGAGATTTTGCTTTATCTAGGGCTTGCTTATTGATCCATTTCTCTAGTGATACAAACTGATTTTGACACTAATATTTCTCTTTATCCTTTTTGAAACAAATGGTACATGATTGCACAATCTTAAGTAAGAGTAAAGAGTAATTTTGAAAATGTGGAATAAAGTAGAATGACCTGGTCTCCAAGGGATCAGATCAATAACCTCAGCAAGTATTTATGCCTGTTCAATCCAATGGCAGACCATGAAGTGTTAGCTCTGGAGAGAAGCTTTGAGATCATGAGCCTTATACTCATTTTTCAGATTTAGAAACATATTCATGAGATTGTGGTCAGAGGGAGACTATGACAAACCCAAAGAGGTTAATTTTTGATAGTCCACCGTTCCTTTAGTAGATTGTTACTGAGCACTTCATGTCCTATCAAGGATCCAAGTGTCTCCTGACTCACAGGCTAGTGTTTATTTGCACCACGTCCTAGGTCATGGACTCCTCTTCTTTGGGAAGCTATGTGAATGGCCCAAGAAGTAGAATTGGAGGATAAAAAGGGTTTTTTTAGTTCAACGGGAGGTCTTTCCCATAGTACACTATGTACTTCTAAGTTTATCTGATGTATTTCCAACTCAGAGATTGCACCCCTCAATTCAGCAAATTGCCCATTAATGAAGTATGAGGAGGGTTATTGGCCATTCTTTCTAACTTGGCATCTGCTCACCTTTGAGCTCCTCTCTGTTCCCTTCACATCTCTTCATCCAGAGTCACCGTAGTGTCCCCTACCTCATCCTTCATGGAAAAAGACTTATGCAACAGTACTAATGCAGGGGTTAAGTTCAGTTTCAAGTCCATCTTGGCCTAAGCTTAATTAATCTTCTGTCCACTTCCCTTGCCTACTCCTCTTCCTTTGTGCCATGTTCTGGTGCATGTAGTCATATATCCCCAGATTCCCAATTCAGAAACCTAGGAGTTACCTCAGATCCATAATGATTACTTGTGATCATCCTCATTTGACTGTACAATATATGTTCTAGTAGGCCAGCATTTCTACACAGATAACAGCTGTCTGCCCATTTGGAAAGAGATACATCTCTTTTCCTGGGCAGTGACACACAGAACAGTTGAGAAGCACTTAAAACCAAATAAAAAATCAACACACATTCAAGGGCCTTGAAGTTACCCCTGCTTAGTTATTTGAATCCATTTAAATATTGTATAAGGAAATTCACTTGAACTTCGATTTCCCTATAAAGACATTTACTCCAAGGCTCACTTGACAGCAGTTGGTTTAGATTGATCCAGGTCAGATCATTTTTATGTTTATTTTTGTGGTTGTTTTACCTCGCTGGTCTGGGACAGGAATCATGGCCATTCAGCAAAATAAACAGATTTCTAAATAGGAAATAAAGCCCATGGATTCATGAGGAGGAGATACTCTTCTTAACTAATTAAGTCATGAATGCCATAGATTTTTTTTTCTAGTACATCCTCCCCCCCCCCCCCAAATTAAGTCCTTTCTGCAATTTTTTTTTTCTCATTTTGTGTGGTCATGTAGAGCAAGGTGAGGCAAACCAGGACATTTTCCTTCTCCGTACTTAGTGACCTTAGTGTTTGCATATGCCAGTTTTTACTTTAGATAAAGTTGTCTGTAAAGATGAGTCACTTCTGCATTGGTTTAATGAAGATCATTGGCTTTCCCTAAATAATGGGTCACAGTCCTTCCAGGTCACTCCTTCTCAGAGAAGTTGCTGGAAGACTTTCTAAGCAAAAAGATTCTTGCTCATTGGTCTTCTCTGTCCATTTTTCGTGCTGTTCACATCTACCAGGGACATATATTCTTTGTTTGTTTTTCCTTCTTGTTGGCCATTTATGACTCTTCTCATCCTCATGAGACGTTTGAGGTCCAGAGCCCTAGCATTAGACATCCCTCTGTCCTCCTCTTGATTTGGCTGAATTGAGAGCTGCCATTGAAAACATAGAATTCACTCATTTTAGTGAGTCATTTCTCATTTTTTTTTTTTTATTTAGGCCATCTGAATGCTTGGTGAAAAATTGTTCATTAGATTATTTTATGTATTGGAGAAACTACATTAATGTTGAAAAGTTCAGTGTTTCACTCTAGAATGTAACAAATTTCTTTCTTTAGTGTCTACTGAAGGTTCATGGCTCAAACTTAGCCTGCAGGATAAATATGAGTACTACTACAACATCGATTCAAAAGAGAATTCCTGGGTCACACCCGAACCATACTCGCCTAAAGAATCATGGCTCATGGCAAAAGAAATTGAGGTAGGAGGTTCGTGTTTAATGAAACTGTACTATGAAAAAATAAGTGTGATTGCCTTTCTATTTTTGAATCATGGAAGTGATGGGAGGAAATAACGGATTTATCGAAGGCTGGACATAAAGTGAAGTCTTCATGAATGCAGTTGGATGTGGTTGCGTGGCTACTAACTTTTACAATTATTTCTGTGTTGGCATACTGCCACCAGACAGATCAAGGGGAAGAAAGCTTCTGTAGCTTGTTTGGAATGGTACATGATCCTAAGAAATCAATCTTCAGGTTTGCCCTGACCCAAAAGTTCAGTTAGGAATAATTTCTTGGTTGTCAGTATTTGGAAAGTCTTATTTCTTTCCCCCTCACAGCCTACCACAGAGACATGTATGTCCTTTAAAAAGTCAGTAATGCTTTCTGGGGGGAAATACTCTTGAAAAGATGTTCACAAGATTGCTTTGGACTTGAGACCAAAGTTGGACCCACAAGATGTGACTATTGCTGTTTGATGCATGCATTGTAGTATGTTCAAAGAGAAAATACTAATAATAGTTTAGTCCCATTTCGGAAAAAAAGAAAGAAAGAAAGAACACACAAATGTAGGTCTTACAAAATTGTTAAAAGTCACCAGCATCAAAGATACTGCAGTATAGCAACTTTGTGGATGGAATCACCAGTATATTTGCTAAAACTCCGAAAAAAACCTATGGCCTGGGGCTGAGAGAGCCACCAGAACTCCTGCATGACAAGAAGATAGTTAATTAACTAATTTCAAATATTCAAGATTGCCACAGTTTACAAGAAAATACTAAGGTGGCAATGCATTATCAGTGCTACTTTGTAGATAAATGAAACTGTAAAAACCAGATGCTGTAGTTGAAAAGACGTATCGAACTGTGAAGAAGCAGCATCAAAGGGTTATAATTCGGAGCCAACAATAGCTCCAGTGGTGTCCAAAGATGCCTTAGGAATAACTTTGTGAAATTGAGCATCATTCTATTAGGATTATTAAAAAGTGGAAGATCTACACTGTTTAAAAAAATTATTTCTTCTAGACAATCTAAAAGTACTGATTTCATGAATGTGAAAATGTCTTCTTTTGAAGGTTTTTAAGCATTTTTTATGATGTCAGTTTTAATTTTTTTAATTAGCCACCCATTGATTGCAGTCACACCGGATGAGAGCATCAGCCATGGAAGTGAGTCCAGTCTTGGCTTGCATCTCTCAAAGAACATAAAAAGCAAACCCATTTCGTAATCCACATAAAGACTTTTCACAGTCCCCCCTTCCTCCTTTTCCCTCATTCATTCTCGTTCAGACAGAGTTTCCCCTGTCTGGTCATGGTAGTGCCTGTCTCTCCTCTCCCACCCCCTTTCCTTCTGCCCCAAGTCTTTTATTTTCCCCCAAGTTTATTTTGAGCCCCTGGCTCTTTGCAGAGGTCTGCCTACTCTGGCCTGGACAAGAAAGGGGGCAGAGGAGCCAGAAGACTTCATGGCCACTGCAGTCTTTTCCTTGGCAGCCCTGGCGAGGGAGGAGGTGATGCATATGCATATTCATACTGTAATCATCCTTGTCCCGTTTACATTCTGGAGCTCAGGCCTCACACCTGGTCCTTGCCGGCACCTCCGCCTCCAGATCCTGAGATCACTCAACCAAATTCTCAGAGCACCTGAGCACCAAGTTCAGAGGATTCCAAAAGCACGTTGCTAGAAAGAAGCTAAGCCAGTTCATCCCTTGGCTCTGGTCAAATCTGTTTTTAAACCAGGCCGGAAAGAGTTACCCATATCGTTTTCTCAGAGATATAATCTCCAGACGCTGTTCTCTATGCTCCTTTCACCTGATGTGTGAAGTGTAACCATAAGAAATATCTCTTGCCAGGACATTGTTGAGAAAGTCACAACAGATTACGCTCGCAAGAAGATGTGGTCTGCGTCTGATGATTTGCTTCTTCGCCTTCAAGCCACAAGTGCAGGATCCCTTCTTAGGAAAGAGTACGAAGCTAGGAAATCATATTTGTATGAACAAGAAAAGCATGTGGTCAAAATACAGGTATGTGAACCACCTACCACTAGTTACAGCAAACTGTCCTATCCCCTGAAGATGCTTCATTTGATAGTATGACAGTCAACCACCAGCATTCTAATTAACAAATCTGACTGCAGATTTCTCCCTTAATCATTGCCCCCAAATCTGCTTTAGTAAGGCTCAGAGATGGGAAAGACGTTAAATGATTTTTCACCTTTGGAGACCATCAAGGGGCACTGTGGACTCGCAAAGGTCTGCCTGCCACCAACCTAGTCGGAGCCAGAGGGACTCCTGAGATCGGAGTTGAAATCCTGTTTCTCTAAGAAGCTGGATCTCCTTGTATCATCTACTCTCTAAACCGGGTGCTTTATGAATTGGTGTTTCGGTGGCTAATGGATGTTGAGTGGCCCCTGTTTCTATGTTCTTCTAGACAGAAAGAACAGAAGAGCTAATGAAATGGATTTAGCCTCTCCAAGAATACATTCTCCCTTACATACTCTTCATTTAGGCCTGCAGGAGAAATCCTCCTTTCCTGACTGGTTGGTTTTGAGCTGTTCTTAAGCTTGCATGACTACTCTGAACTTTCTGGTTGCCAGGAGAGGGACTGGCCAAACTTAGATGTTTTCTCCTCTGTATTTCGCTACCACCCTCTACCAACCACCATGCTGGCTTCCAAAGGACTATGTGTCTTTTTCTGTGCATCCAAAGTGACACTATTATTGACGGGAAGCATTGGTGGGTTTTTGCATTGGCCAATAACTAAGAAATTTCCCACATTGGAAGTTTTTAAGTTGAAGATTCCTCTTTTGTGATCATTGGTGTACTTACCTGCTTCCTTCACCTCACTATAATATTGTCCAAGACAGGAAATAACTTTTTTAAATTTTTATATTCTTGTGTCTTGTGTATGATAAGCGCTCAAATATTTGGATTTGTTCAGAACTTAAGATGTTAGAAGGCAGAAATGATTAATTTTTAGAAGAAATTTCTTTCATGAGCCTGACAAAGAATTTTTATTAGCTGAACCAGTAAGTTTTCCACTTTATTCTTCTTTAAACAAATGGTAGGCAAAACATACAGGAAGTGAAAAAAAAAGCCTGAAGATAAGATCCTCTACACTGATGCTAAGGCTCTAATTTTACACAGAATTATAGATTGTCAGCCAACCTGACACAATTTGGACCAACCCTAAGCTGTCCACTCTCGGGCATGGAGCTGTATTGTATTTGGAGAACATTCTTTGGAGCACACTAGTATAAAATCCATCTGATATTGGGACCCAGGGCCGAAGTCATGAGAGGGCTTGGGAGAAGGGCAGAAGCAATGATCTGGAGCCTTTTTTCCTCCATCTTAGCAGAGCCAATAATATTGAAGAAGAAGCCATAGAACTGTGAAGTCGCCCTTCCTTCCTTTTTTTTTTCCTACTCTTCTGAGGGTTTTCTAAGGAGGAGGGCAGGAGGTATAAGGGCAAACTATAGACTAGAGATGAATACAGATTCAGCAGAAACTTGCTGACCCACTAAACCAGAAGACCATGAACCAAAGGGGATTATGCTACTCTCATTTTTTTGTCAGTGTGTCCAATCTACCCTGAACTAGGGGAATGATCTGAAATGTGAGGACTTTTCCATAAAAGAGCTCAATCTTCCTAGCTGGCTGAATGAGTCCCAGACACAGTAGTCTTAACAAATTCAGAGAGAAGGCTCCCAGGCTGAGGGTAGCCACACCCCAGCTCCACCACCCTCGGTCTCCTCCCAAAGAACTGAATAGTAGTACAGAGAATATATGGCGTCATTAGCCAGTCCTCTGTCTCAGTACTTATGGAATATATCAGAAGGTACCCAAGGTGTCTCATGAGAAAGTCACTGTCATTCATAGGATTTTCCCCCGTAAGGTAAGGTGTCCTATCTCTCTCCCTGTAGAGAGACAGAGAATCTCTTGAGAGCAGTGAGAGAGAAAAATGCCATACTATTTTTGAGCAGTGAGAAGGCCCTGGTAATGTCTACATTTACAAATGAGTGAGCCAGAAAATAATCTCAAACAAAAACGAGTACTTTATGGGGCACCTGGGTGGCTCAGTTGGTTAAGCGATTGCCTTCGGCTTGGGTCATGATCCCAGGGTCCTGGGATTGAGCCCCGCATTGGGCTCCCTGCTCCGCGGGAAGCCTGCTTCTCCCTCTCCCACTCCCCCTGCTTGTGTTCCCTCTCTCGCTGTGTCTCTCTCTCTGGCAATTAAATAAATAAATAAAATCTTTTTAAAAAAAGTAGTATTTTATCTCGAAAAAAAAGGAAAATGAATATAAGTTGTAAAAATAAATTAAGTAAACTAATATTTAAGGACACTCTTAGTCCAGGAGACAGAAGAATTTTTATGCTGAAGCTCTTTCATGCTTTCAAGGAATTGAACAAGACATGGACTTAGTGAAACAAGACAAAACGTCGAAAGACAACTGATATCGAAAGAGGGAGAAAGAAATAGTGACATTATAGAATGTAAATGAACTCACGACTGCAGAATGCACAACCAACACTGAGAATAACTGCGGCCTGTGGACAGCTTGAGAAAACTCTCAAAGTTGAGGAAAAGAATAGATCATTTGAAATGTCATTCTCATCTGAAAATGATAATACTCATTTTGTGGATGGGCTCTGAGAATCAAGTGGGATCATTGACATAACATACTTGGCACAGTGTGCAGCCCTTAGGTGCTCAGTAGTGTCAGATATGAGGAGTTGATGGCCCCAAGGACAGATAGCAGAGCCAACATTGAGACTGCTGTTATGATAAGGGAAGACATCAGCAAAACTGAATGGGGAAAAATAGATAGCTGTGGTTTGGTTTTGTTTTTTTTCCTTGAACTGAGGAATGCTGGAATGCCACTTCTTAGGAAAAATCATAATAGTGACAAGCACCCAAACTTAGCCCTGGAAATTAGGGAATTACTGAACTTCAGAGAGTGCCACAAGCATCCTGGCACAGAAAGAGAAGCAAGCTTCTCTGAAGCAACCTTCAGATGGCCCGGAGCAGCAGGAGAGTCTGCCGGTGGAGAGGAAGGGGATGAACTGGTGGGACAGTTCTTCATCATGTTGGTTTAATGTAAGTGACTACTCTAGAAGATCAGTGGATTTTCTACCTTGAAGCTGAGAATGAAAAGCGATCAATGTTGAGGGCTTTCTTGGCTAAGAGACCACACAAGAATTTGTGCTTCAGAAGTTGGAGTTGGTAATTTGAATATTACTGTCCTGGATGCCCAATTACCAAGCAAGGCAACCGATTTAGCAAGCCAAATTTTCTAGAGATGGACAATTATAAAATCTGTAAAACAGAGCAGTAGCCTCTGAGGTCTAGATATTTTGAAAGAGTACTTTGTTAAATATGCATTACACAGAAAATATATTTATGGTAAGAAAAAAAATAACAAAAAGATGGCTGTTATAAATTTTCCCACATGTTCTGATACCAGTCAGAGAAGGAGATTGACACTTCTGTAGACACATTCTGTCTCTAATTGTCTGCAAAAAGCTGCTTGTAAATGGCTTAAAATTTTGTCTCCTTTTGCATTTTCATCAATAACTCCTTCCAACTTTATACCCATAATCATTTTTAATAAACAGCATCTAATTAGAAAAGCCTGATTAGATAATCAATCAATGTGATACAATACATTAATGAAAGAAAGAACAAGAACTTCTCAATAGATGCAGAAAAAGCATTTGACAAAGTACAGCATCCTTTCTTGATTAAAACTCTTCACAGTGTAGGGATAGAGGGTACATATCTCAATATCATAAAAGCGATCTATGAAAAACCCACAGCAAATATCATACTCAATGGGGAAAAACTGAGAGCTTTTCCCCTAAGGTCAGGAACATGGCAGGGATGTCCACTATCACCACTGCTGTTCAACATAGTACTAGAAGTCCTAGCCACAGCAATTAGCAAAAAGAAATAAAAGACATCCAGATCAGCAAAGAAGTGAAACTCTCACTTTTTGCAGATGATATGATACTTTATGTGGAAAACCCAAAAGACTCCACCCCAAAACTGCTAGAACTCATGCAGGAATT
>NW_028029998.1:0-583 GCF_054177405.1 Leptonychotes weddellii
CCCAAATGATCTTGATCATCTTTTCATATGCTCACTTGCCATTTGGATATTTTAATTGGTGAGGTGTCTGTTCAGATCTTTTGCCCATTTGTAATTGAGTTATTTGTTTATTAGTTGAGTTGTATCAGTTCTTTTTTTAAATATTTTATTTTATTTTATTCGGTTATGTTAGCCACCATACAATCCATCATTAGTTTTTGATGTGATCCACGACTCATTGTTTGCGTATAACACCCAGTGCTCCATGCTGTACGTGCCCTCCTTAATACCCATCACCGGGCTAACCCACCCCCCACCCCCCTCCCCTCTAGAACCCTCAGTTTGTTTCTCAGAGTCCATAGTCCCTCATGGTTCGCCTCCCCCTCCGAATTCCCCCCCTTCGTTTTCCCCTTCCTTCTCCTAATGTCCTCCATGCTACTCCTTATGTTCCCCAAATAAGTGAAACCATATGATAATCGTCTTTCTCTGCTTGACTTATTTCACTTAGCATAATCTCCTCCAGTCCCATCCATGTTGATGTAAAAGTTGGGTATTCATCCTTTCTGATGGCTGAGTAATATTCCATCGTATATATGGACCACAT
>NW_028029999.1:0-583 GCF_054177405.1 Leptonychotes weddellii
TGGTAGCTCTATTTTCAACTTTTTGAGGAACCTCCATACAGTTTTCCAGAGTGGCTGCACCAGCTTGCATTCCCACCAACAGTGTAGGAGGGTTCCCCATTCTCCGCAGCCTCGCCAACATCTGTCATTTCCTGACTTGTTAATTGGGAAAATTGGATAGCCACATGCAGAAGAATGAAACTGGACCATTTCCTTACACCACACACAAAAATAGACTCCAAATGGTTGAAAGACCTCAATGTGAGACAGGAGTCCATCCAAATCCTTAATGGATATTTCTAATGGAATAATCAAGATGCAATTCTATGCTATCAAAAATAATCTCACTTTAGATTTAAGAATACATATATGCTGAAAGTGAAGAAGTATAAAAACATATTCATTGAAAATCAGAACCAGAAAAGAACTGGGTTAGCTATACTTATATTGGAAAAAATAGACTTTAAGTCAAAAAGAGACAAGGAAGGTCATCAGAAAAATATAACAATTATAAACTTATATACAATCAACATCAAAAAACTTAAATATATAAAGCCAACATTGACATATCTGAAGGGAGAAATTGTCGGGTAGACAATAGTAA
>NW_028030000.1:0-583 GCF_054177405.1 Leptonychotes weddellii
TGTCTAAATGTGTTTTGATTAAAAAATAATCTGATTTGGGTGAGGTCATTTGAACTTTGGCATCCATATGAACTACAAGTCAGCCCTAGCTCTTTGGACAGATAAAGCATTTTTACTCGGTCAGTTGAAAGAGAAGGCATGCCAACGTATACAGGCAGATACTGCTATTGTTACTGCTTTCCAGTTGAAGACTAGACATTTAAATTTCTGATTGAGAAATGTACAGTAGCGGAGACTTAATAGTGAGATCTTGAGGGCACTTAGTATCAGGCAGAGCAGCTTCTGTGAGCATTGGTCCTGAATGGAGATCTCTAAACTTTTCTTAGGTGGAAATGGAGGAGTGAGCCATGTTTTGCAATTCTGAGAAACTTCATTAAAATCTTACCACTCAGACAAGAAAAGTAGACATTAATACATTTGTGTGTGTGTGTGTGTTTGAAATTTGACTCTTGCTAATTTTGACGCTTCCTCTAACAGACGTGTTGACCTGTTGCAGCTCAGTGAGTTGTTAGTGTCCAAAAAGATTCTTCCCAACTAGATTTTACATTATGTTCCCAAAGTATAAATCCCTGATATTTGACTT
>NW_028030001.1:0-583 GCF_054177405.1 Leptonychotes weddellii
CAGGTGACTCCATGGAGCAGGAAAGCTGATGAGTGGTTGCCAGGGGATGGGAGGCCTGGGGGATGGGGAGTGGCTGCTTTATGGGAAGGGGCTTACCTTTCGAGGCACTGAAGACGTCTGGGAACTAGATAGATATTGTAAATATCCTAAATGCCCCTGAGTTGCTCACCTTAAAATGGTTAGTTTTATGTTACGTGAACTTCGCCTCCATAAAACAAAACAAAACAAGGGGCGCCTGAGTGGCTCAGTTGGTTGAGCGACTGCCTTCGGCTCAGGTCATGATCCTGAAGTCCCGGGATCGAGGCCCGCATCGGGCTCCCTGCTCAGCAGGGAGTCTGCTTCTCCCTCTGACCCTCTTCCCTCTCATGCTCTCTCTCATTCTCTCTCTCTCAAATAAATAAATAAAATCTTTAAAAAAAAAAAAAAACAAAACAAGATAAAATAAGCAAGCTCACACTAGGTAGAGGGCAGAGAATGAATTATGAGGTGGCAAGAGGGAAAGAGACCGTTGTACTGGAAACCACTATGAGTCTGAGCCAGAAATGACGGGTTGGGCCACTGTAACAAGACAACCTACTGTGGG
>NW_028030002.1:0-583 GCF_054177405.1 Leptonychotes weddellii
CCGCATCGGGCTCCTTGCTCTGCGGGGAGCCTGCTCTCCCTCTCCCGCTCCCCCTGCTTGTGTTCCTCCTCTCGCTGTATCTCTCTCTGTCAAATAAATAAAATCTTTAAATAAAAAAAAAAAGAGGGTGCCTGGGTGGCTCAGTTGGTTAAGCGACTGCCTTCAGCTCAGGTCATGATCCTGGAGTCCCAGGATCGAGTCCCGCATCGGGCGCCCTGCTCGGCAGGGAGTCTGCTTCTCCCTCTGACCCTCCTCCCTCTCATGCTCTCTGTCTCTCATTCTCTCTCTCTCAAATAAATAAAATCTTTAAAAAAAAAAAAAATAAAACATCATAAAGAAAGTGCAAAGTTTCAAATTCAGATTAAAAACACATTTTGAATAGTCTTTGTTGATTTTAAAAAGTCTTAGGGGTTTTAGTTAAATCTCAAATCAGTATAAATCAATAGTATGAAGTAGCCACTACAGCAATTAACAAACCATGAGGCTTCTATATAAAGTATTCATATTTAATAGTCATATTATTTGCTGCATTTTAGTTTAAACACAATAGCAATGTTTGAAAGAAAGGAGCCTTGTAGAAGAA
>NW_028030003.1:0-583 GCF_054177405.1 Leptonychotes weddellii
TAACAACAGCAGCAGCAACAGTAGCAACAGCAACAACAACAGGAACAATGTAGCAGCAATAACAGCAACAGTAGCAGCAACAACAGGAACAATGACAGCAGCAACAATAGTAACCACAGCAACGGCAGCAGCAGTAACAACAGCAACAGCAGCAGCAGCAACAGTAGTAACCACAGCAACAGCAGCAGCAATAACAACAGCAGCAGCAACAGTAGCAACAATAGCAACAACAGCAGCAGTAACAACAGCAACAATAGCAGCAACAACAGCAACAATAGCAGCAACAACAGGAACAATGACAGCAGCAACAGTAGTAACCACAGCAACAGCAGCAGCAACAGTAGCAACAATAGCAACAACAGCAGCAGTAATAGTAACAACAGCAACAACAACAGCAACAACAGTAACAGTAGCAGCAACAAAAGGAACAATGACAGCAGCAACAATAGTAACCACAGCAACAGCAGCAGCAGCAGTAATAGTAACATCAGCAGCAACAGCAGCAGCAGCAACAACAGTAACCATAGCAACAGCAGCAGCAGCAGCAGTAGTAAGGACAGCAGCAGCAGCAACAACAGTAACC
>NW_028030004.1:0-583 GCF_054177405.1 Leptonychotes weddellii
CACCTTCAGTTGTGAGCAGCCTCCAGTTTGGGGATTGTGGGGATCACTGGGCTGCTGAGAAGCACGAGACACAAGAATTTCTTTTTTTTTTTTTTTAAGCGTCACAATGAGGTTTATTTAGGAAGCTAATTCTGACAGCATCACAAAGTATGGACTGAACAGAGGAGAGGCTGTTGAAATATGGGCCTTTTCAGGGACTCTTGGGATAATGTCATCGGATACAGTGGCACCAGACATAGAAGAGACAAGCCATTGGAGGTTTCTGAGATAGTCTTAAAGTTAACATTTTTCAAAAAAATATTTTGAGACACAAGAATTTCTGATCAACTACTAGAGGGACTTTGTGCCTACATCTTCAGGCTTTTCATGGAAAACTGTCCACTTATTTAGGAAGGGACCAACATTAATGCTTTATGGTGAAACTATTTCAGTGGTTACTTTTCTTAATGATGAAGCACCATCCAGAAAGATGAAAGGCAAATGACCAAACCTTTGCACTCATGTGTTAGTAACGAGTAAGGGAGTAATCGACACCGTAGTGGTAAAATGTCAAGAAGAGACGGTTTAAAAAAATCCAAACATC
>NW_028030005.1:0-583 GCF_054177405.1 Leptonychotes weddellii
ATCTTTAAAAAAAAAAAGATTTACTCTCTTAATAACTTTCAAATATACTATGTTAACTATAGTCATCATGTTGTATAATAATACCAGTATGATTATGTATGTATATATGTATTTATTTGAGAGAGAGAGAGCAAGAGCAGGGGTAGGGGCAGTGGGCAGGGAGCCCTAGGTGGGGCTCGACCCCAGGACCCTGGGATCATGACCTGAGCTGAAGGCAGTCGCTTAACCAACTGAGCCACCCAGGCGCCCCAACCCGGTATTTATTTATCTTATAACTGGAAGACTACTTTCCTACAACATCCCCTCCCTCTCCTTTCTCCGTTTGGTAACCACGCATCTGTTTTTTTATGAGTTTGATTTGATTTTTTTTTTTTAGATTCCACGTATAAGTGAGGTCATACAGTATTTGTCTTTCTCTGTCTGACTTATTTCACTTAGCATAGTGCCCTCAACGTCCATCCATGTTGTTATAAATGGCAGGATTTCCCTCATTTGTATGGCTGAATAATATCCCATTGTATATGGACACCACATTTTCTTTATCCATTCATCAGTTGACAGACAGAGGTTGTTTCCATGTCTT
>NW_028030006.1:0-583 GCF_054177405.1 Leptonychotes weddellii
AAAAAAAAAAAAGTATGACATATTTCTGGTGTCCCAACTATTTTTTGAAGAGTTTTACATTTTAGTTGCCTACAGAATCTCTCCTATTATTTAAAACTTTGTTATCTAATTAAGCAGTTAAAACAGACAATTGAAAAAATACATGATATTGGGGAGGAGCAAGATGGCGGAAGAGTAGGAGACCTAATTTTTGTCTGGTGCAAAGAATTCAGCTAGATAGGGATCAAACCATTCTGAACACCTACAAACTCAAAAAGAGATCGAAGAAAAGAATAGCAGCAAACTCTCTGAACAGAAAAGTGACCACATTCTGGAAGGTAGGACAACGTGGGGAGAAGTGAATCCGAGGCGATATTAGGGAAGATAGATGGGGGGGGCCTCCATCAGCCACTACCAGCATGTGATAGAGCAGCAAAGCACAAAATCCGAACTTGTGGAAGTCGCTCCGCTGAGGGACGTCACTCCAGTGGCTAAGCGGGGGGTGGAACCCTCGCTGGGACAGTGTGGTCTCAGGACCCTTGGGGTCACAGGAAGACCGGGGGTGCCTGAGTGTGGCAGAGCTCCCAGGTATTGGAGCAGGGAA
>NW_028030007.1:0-583 GCF_054177405.1 Leptonychotes weddellii
TTACAGACACACACAGTGATGGACAGACACACACACACACACTGACAGACACACACACACAGTGACAGACACACACTGACACACACAGTGATGGACAGACACACACACACTGACGGACATGCACACACACACTGATGGACACACACACACATTAACCCTCAGGCCTCTCGACAATCAGGGTAGAACTTCCCGAGGTGCTCCAGGGCCTGTCCCCTGGGGAGGGACGCCCCCCACGCCCCCTGCCCTCGAGGGGTCCTGACCCCATACCAGTGAGGGCTGCACTGACTGCAAGTGACAGGAGACCCAACACAAACTGACTGAAGGAAAGGGGGATTGATCCACACAGGGATCCACAGAGCCCAGGAGGGAGTCTCGAATTGCTTCATCCAGGGGACCCAGCTCCTCCTGCATCCTTCATCCCTGTGTCCCCCGTCGGCTTCCTGCTCAGATGGACCTGCCTCCTGGTGACACGGGAAGACCCTCCATCCTGTCTGTTCAGACAGAGGTCCTGAGCCTGGAGCCCGGGGCTCCGGTCGGGTCACACGCCCACCCCGGAACCAGTCACAGCAGAGTGGAAGTGACC
>NW_028030008.1:0-10411 GCF_054177405.1 Leptonychotes weddellii
AGCCCCGCATCGGGCTCCCTGCTCCGCAGGAAGCCTGCTTCTCCCTCTCCCACTCCCCCTGCTCGTGTTCCCTCTCTCGCTGTGTCTCTCTCTGTCAAATAAATAAATAAAATCTTTAAAAAAAAAAAAAAAAGATGAGAGGTCTTTATAAGGACCAAGACTGTACCACTTTTCTTCAGTTTTCTCTTATTTTCTTCTGTGTTAAAATACTACTGTTCAGACGGTGTTTGCTGAGTGTGTATGACCTGAATATGTCTGATAAATTCAAGCCAATCACTGATTTAGGTAATTCTGGAGCTCTCTATATTGCTTCCTTAAAAACAGGGAGGGTGGCATTCTTTCACCTGCTCTCTTGAAAGGAAAAAGAAAGTAAGAGGATCAGACATTTAAGCTATGTAAAACTGACTTCTTTTACAATGGTAGTAGGAGGCTAAAATGGGCTGTTTTGCATACCTAAGATTTCAGCTAATGTATTAAAGTATTAAAGTGGTTCATTCAGGGTAAATGTGTATTGGTTAAAAATGATTACATAGGTTTAGTTTGTTCATTTCTACAACCTTTTCCTAAGGGCTTTATTTCATGAAGTAATTGAATGTGACTGGGTAGGGGAGGCCATATGAATTCATTTCATGCCAGTAGGCAAAACAATAAGTAAGTTGTATGCCCAGTAACTTGTGTATATAGCGCAGTGAGACCCATTATATAGTTAGTTATCTATTGCTGTGTAACACATTGTCTCAAACTTAATGACCTAAGAAATGTTTATTTCACTGTCCTACTCTAGAATCTAGGACTGGTTTAGCTGGGTGATTCTGGCTCAGGGTATCTTATGAGGTTGTAGTGAAGCTTTTGGCAGGATTGGCCGTCTCTGAAGACTTGAGTTTTGTTGGATGATCAGTGTCTGAGCTTGCTCACTTGACTGTAGTTCTTCACTCTGTGGGCCTCTCTATGGGGCTGCTCCTGTCATGGCAGCTGGCTTCCCTCAGAGTGAGTGATTCAAGAGAGAGCTTGCTCCCAAGATGAAGTGCAGAGTCTTTTTCAAAAATTGCATACCGTTACTTCTGTATTTGCTTAGTCACATAGGCTAACCCTGTGATAGTGTGGGAGAGGACTACACAAGAGTGTGAATACCAGGAGGCAAGATTCATTTGGGGCCATCTTGGAGACTGGCTACCACACCCATTTATCCACCATTCCAATTCTTTTCCATATTGTTCTATTATTATGAGTGAATTATTTGGCTCCAGGCTAAGGGCAAAACCTCCCCTTGTGTACTAAATCCAAGCAGTTTTTGTTTACTCAGGAATACTGTTCCAGCAAGTCTCCTCTTTGTCCTGGATTAAGTTTTCAATTTCTCTGGATCATTCTCATCAGTGAACAGACTGATTGTAATGTCACCTCTCATTAAAAATCCATCTTTTAATTGCACATCCCCCTTCTGCTTATTTTATTTCATATTTGCTTTTCATTAGAGGAAAATTTCTCCAGAGTTGTCCATATTTGCTTCCTCCAGTTCTCCCATTCTCCTTTAAATCCACTCGTGTTAAGATCACCAGTGAATTCCACAGTGCTTAACCCAATGGTCAGTTGTTACTTTTTTTTAAGATTTTATTTATTTATTTGAGAGAGTGAGAGAGAGAGAGAGAGAGAGAGCGAGCACCAAGGGAGAGTGAGAGAGAGAAGCAGACTCCCCGCGGAGCAGAGAGCCTGTTGCAGAACTTGACCCCAGGACCCCAAGATCATGACCTGAGCCGAAGGCAGATGCTTAACTGACTGAGCCACCAGGCGTTCTGAATTGTTAGCTATTAATTTATGTGATCTATCGCAGCATTTATCAGAGTCACTCATTTCTTCTTCCCTGAAAATAATTTTTCATTTGGATTACAACATGCTTTTTCTCCATTCTCCTTTTATCATTCCCCACCCCCCCACCCCTAGTTGGCTCTAAGTAACTCTTCCTTCTTCGTATCCTTTTCTGGTTTCTTCTCATGTTCCTGACCTCTAACCAATGGAATGCCCCAGGACTTGGATATCAGACCTTTTTCCCTAGATGACCTCATCCAGTCTTGTGTTTTAAATAACATTACATGCCAAAGACTCCAAAATTTGTGTACTTAGCCCAGGTCTTTCCCTGAACTCTGGTCTCATATTTACTTGCTCAGCATCACCCCTTATATGTGTCATCCTTTTCTTCCCATCCCAAATCCAATCTATCAACAAATCTTGTGGACCTTCAGGTTTTGAACTAGAATTTGACCCCTTCTCAGTATCCCTGTCTTGTATTATAATAATCTTTTGTCTGTATTATTTCAGTAGCCTCTTAACTTGCCTTCCTGCTTCCAGTTATTACTTTCTAAAGTCTTATTTTTTCACACAGCAGCCAGAGTAATCCTTTTGAAATGAAAGATCATATCACTCCTCACTCAAAATTCTCAGTGACCTATTATACTCAGAGTAAAAACCAAAGAACTTAAAATGGACTACATTAACATACTACAACAAACTCATTCTTTGATCTCCTCTCCAGTTTCTCTCCCTTTCCATTGGCTTGCCTATGTTAGCCTCTTGACCAGTCCTTAAATTTGGTAAGCATGCTCCAGTCTCAGAGCCTTTGTATTTGTTCTTCCTTCTGCTGGAGAATTCTTCCCCAGATCTCCATAACCATGCCATACAAATATCAGCCTGCCTTCATACTACCTGGCTCATTTTTGCCTTTATTTTCTCTATAGCATTTATAACCATTTGAAATTTTATATATATGTATACACACATATAATAATATAAAATATTTTATATGTTTATACTACATTATGTATTGAAATATATAATATGTGATACTATTAACATTGCACGCAGTAATATTATGTGTGTATATTTTCTTAAATGTATTTTCCAGTTACCTCTATTGCAGTGTCAGCTCCCTGAAGAAAGGGTCTTTGTTTCAATCACTACTATATCCCCAGTACCTAGACCAGTACCTGGCATATGTTAGGATCACCAAATACTTCCTAATACTCAAATTCCTCACAAAGACTATCTTTTTTTTTTTTTAATTTTAATTTTTATTTTTTTTAAAGATTTTATTTATTTACTTGAGAGAGAGAGAATGAGAGACAGAGAGCATGAGAGGGAGGAGGTTCAGAGGGAGAAGCAGACTCCCTGCTGAGCAGGGAGCCCGATGCAGGACTCGATCCCAGGACTCCAGGATCATGACCTGAGCTGAAGGCAGTTGCTTAACCAACTGAGCCACCCAGGCGCCCCTCACAAAGACTATCTTGATGTTTCTCCCTCCCCTTTTCTCTGTTAGGGGTTAGGGTTAGGAGATTGTCAAAACTGTATGATTCTTTATGATTATGCTCTTGTGTCATTTCTTTGTTTCTCAGTCTTTTGTGGACAGGAATATGTTCCAATTCTACTAATTTAATATGTTTTATAGTTGTAGTTCATCCAAAATCGTGAACATCAGAACATTACCAACCTTATATGTATGACCACTCATAGAACTTATGATGATCTTTCCATAGAGTAACAATTTCTCCCTAATTTCTTAAAGAAAGAGAGAGAGAGAGAGAGAGAAAGAAAGAGAAAGAAAGAAAGAAAAAGAAATTCCCCCCTCCTCCTTTTTTTGCACCCAGAAGTTCTAACACAGCATTATTATGTTAGGGTCAATTTGATATGAAAAAAATAATAGTGACTATCATATTTTGGTTTCATAACACTTAAAAAATTTGGGTACAAGTTATTTTAAGCCATCCTTTGTAAGTTCCGTACACTTATCAACCACAATATTCTTAGGTGCATTCCTTATTCTTTCCTTTAAATGTATAAATTAGTCATTTGATTAACACTGAATAGTAGAGTTCTGAGAGTTCAGCTTAAGCATTAGAATTGTATACATTTGAAAACAAACTATGGATGCTTTGTGGAAGTCTTACCAGGATTTTTCCTTTGGGAGCTTTCCAATAGCAGGGAGATATATGTTACATAGAGATTCATGACAGGGCACATCTAGTGTGCATAGAATATGCTCTCACCCCTTTCACAACTTCCAGATTCCTTACAAGTAGGTTGATTAATTTATCACTGAAATTGTTTTATTAATGGGGGAGGAAGAGAGAGAAAATAAGCACACTTCCCTGTGAGCGCAGAGCCCGACATGGGGCTTGATCTTACAACCCTGAGATCAGGACTGAGCTGAAATCAAGATTCGGATGCTTACCTGACAGAGCCACCCAGACGCCCTGAAATCGGGGTATTTTTAAGAGTGAAAAGTGGCACTATTAAAAAATACATGGGGGGGCACCTGGGTGGCTCAGTCATTAAGTGTCTGCCTTCGGCTCAGGTCATGATCCTGGGGTTCTGGGATCGAGCCCCGCATCGGGCTCCCTGCTCAGTGAGAAGCCCGCTTCTCCCTCTCCCACTCCCCTTGCTTGTGTTCCCTCTCTCGCTGTGTCTCTCTCTGTCAAATAAATAAATAAAATCTTTAAAAAAAAAAATACATAGGGGCAGGAGGTCAAACTCGATTGTCCCGGTCAAATCAGGATATTTAGCAGTCCTAATGGTAATTGATACCTTAGTATCAGAATGGTGTCCACTCTACTATCTATCTATCTAGAAGATATCCATCCATCCCTAGGAATGTATACCTCCCACTACAAATTTGTAAACTGACCACTTGATACTAGTTTAACTCTCTTTATGGGCTAGATTAGTTTGCCTTGTTACCATAATCCTAATTACCTAATTCTTGTTACATGAATGGAGTCTGTTTAGAGGCTTTGAAAATTTATTATCAGTTGTTGGGATGTGTGTGTGTGTGTGGGGGGGGTCACACCAGCCTATTGCTAGGCATTTTTTTGTTTGAGATATAATTCACATACTATACAATTCACTCAGTAGAATGCAAAATTGAATGATTTTTAGTATATTCACAAAATAGTGCAGTCTTTACCACTATCTAATTCCTGAACATTTCATCAACCCTAAAACCCTGTATTAGTTTCCTGTGGCTACTATAACAAATTATCACAATCTTGGTGGATTAAAACAAAAATTTAGGGTGCCTGGGTGGCTCAGTTGGTTGAGCGACTGCCTTCGGCTCAGGTCATGATCCTGGAGTCCCGGGATCAAGTCCCACATCGGGCTCCCCGCTCGGTGGGGAGTCTGCTTCTCCCCCTGACCCTCTCCCCTTTCATGCTATCTCTCACTCTCTCTCTCTCAAATAAATAAATAAAATCTTTAAAAAAAATAAAATAAATAAATAAATAAATAAAACAAAAATTTATTCCCTCTCAATTCTGGAGGCCAGAAGTTAGAAATCAGTTTCACCTGACCTAAATCAGGGTGTTGGCAGGGCCACCCAACCCCAGAGACTCTAGGGCAGAATCCATTGCTTGCCTCTTCCAGCTGGCATTCTTTGGCTGTGGCCATGTCATTCCAGTCTTGTTACAAAGCTTTCTCCTACTGTATATGTGATATCTTCTGCCTCTCTTACTGAGGATACTTATGTTGGTATTTTGGGCTCATTTGTATAATCCAGGGTAATCTCCCCATCTCAAGATTCTTAATCACATCTGCAAAGACCCTTTTCCCAAGTCAGATAACATATGTATGTTTCAGGGATTAGGATCCAATATTTTTTGAGGTCATTATTCAACCTACTATATTTCCTCATTCTCTCCCCACCCCAGCCCATGGCAACCACTAATTTATTTCTGTTTCTGTGGATTTGCCTATTGTAGACATTTTTTGTGAGAGGAATCATACAATATGTGGCCTTTTTGTGTCTGGCTTTATTCACTTAGCATCTTTTCAAGGTTCATCCATGTCATACATGTTCAGCAGTACCTTATTTGTTTTCATGGCTGAATAACATTCCATTGTATGGCTGGCTATACCACAGTTTGTCCATTCATCAGTTAATGGACATTTGGATTGTTTGCCCTTTGTGGCAATTATGAATAATGCTGCTGTGAACATTGTTGAGCAGATTTTTGTATGGACTTAACGTTTTCAACTCTTTGGGGTATATACCTAGGAGTGAAATTGCTGGGTCATATACCTCTATATTTAATTTTTGAGATGCTGCCAAACTGTTTCCGAAGTGGCTGACCGTTTTACAGCAGTTATACTAGTGATATATGAGGATTCTGATTTCTCCACATTCTCTGTGACACTCTTTACTGTTTCTCTTTTTGATTATAGTCAACCCAGTGGATATGAAGTGGTATCTCATTGTGATTTTGATTTACATTTCCCTAATAACTAATTGTGTTGAGCAGCATTTCTTGTGCTTATTGTATTATTTGTATATCTTCTTTGGAGAAATGTCTATTCAAACTTTTTGCTCATTTTTTTATTGTGGTAAAAAACAGGTAACATAAATTTTACCATCTTAGCCATTTAAGTGTAAATATATTAACATTGTTTTAAAACAGATCTCTAGAACTTCTCATTTTGCAAAATTGAAACTCTGTATCCATCCCATTAAACAACAAAGTCCCTTTTTCCCTCTCTCCCTAGACCCTGGTATCCACCATTCTACTTTTTGTTTCTTTTCTGTTGCTTTGACTACTTTAGATAACTTCACATAAGTGGAATTAATATAGTATTTGTCTTTTTTGTGACTGCTTTTTTAATTTAGCAAAATGTGTCCTCAAGATTCATGGGTGTTGTAGTATGTGACAGGACTTCTTATAGCTGGATAATATACCATTGTATGTATATACACATTGTTAAAATTTATTCATCAGTTGATGAACATTTGGGCCGCTTCCACCTTTTAGTTATCAGAACAATTCTGCTGTAAACATGGGTGTGCAAATATCTCTTTGAAATCCTGTTTTCATTTCTTTTGGATATATATCCAGAAGTGGGATTGCTGGATCATGATATGGTAGTTCGATTTTTAAAGTTTTGGGGAACCTCTTTTGCTTTGCATAGCAGTTGCACCATTTTACATTCCAGCCACAGCACATAAGGATTCTAATTTCTTCATATCCTTACCAGCAGTTGTTATTTTCTGGTGTATTTATTTATTTTTATATATTTTAATAGTAGCCATCCTAAGGGGTGTGAGTGATATATCATTGTGGTTTTGATCCACAATTCTCTGATTACTGTCATGTTGAACATCTTTTCATATAGTCGGCCATTTGTATATCATTTTTGGAGAAATTTCTATATAATTCCCTTGCCCGTTTTTTTAGTTTTTATTTAAGTAATCTTCCCTCCCACCCCAATGTGGGGCTCAGACTCACGACCATGAGGTCAAGAGTCACATGCTCTTTAGACTGAGTCCCTTATCACATATATGATTTACAAATATTTTCTCCCATTCTGTGGGTTGTCTTTTTACTTTCATGATGGTATCTTTTGAAGGACAGAAGGTTTTAATTTGATGAAATCTTCTTTTATTAAATTTATTTAAATTTGATTAATTAACATATAGTGTATTACTAGTTTCAGAGATAGAGTTCAGTGATTCATCAGTCTTATATAACACCCAGTGCTCATTACATCCTGTGCCCTCCTTAATGCCCATCACCCAGTTACCCCATCCCCCCACTCCCCTCCCCTCCAGCAACCCTCAGTTTGTTTCCTATGATTAAGAGTCTCTTATGGTTTGTCTCCCTGTCTGATTTAGTCTTGTTTTATTTTTCCCTCCCTCCCCCATGCTCCTCTTGTTTTGTTTCTTAAATTCCACATAACAGTGAAGTCATATGATAATTGTCTTTGAATGACTTATTTCGATTAGTATTAAATAGCCTCTAGTTCCATCCATGTCATTGCAAATGGCAAGATTTCTTTTTTTTTTTTGCTGGCTGAGTAATATTCCATTGTATATGTACACCACATCTTCTTTATCCATTCATCTGTCGGTGGACATCTGGGCTCTTCCATAGTTTGACTGTTGTGGACATTGCTGCTATAAACATTGGGGTGCAGGTGCCCCTTCAGATCACTACATTTGTATCTTTGGGGTAAATCCCTAGTAGTGCAATTGCTGAGTCATAGGGTATCTCTATTTTCAACTTTTTGAGAAACCTCCATACTTTTTTCCAGAGTTGCTGTACCAGCTTGCATTCCACCAACAGTGTGAGAGCTTTCCCTTTGATGAAATCCTGTTTATTTTTCTTTTGTCATTATTCTTTTGGTACCTTGTCTAAAAAACCATTTACTTCTATTTTTTTAAAAAAGACTTACAGTTAGCTCTTACATTTAGTTCTACAGTCTATTTTGAGTTACTATTTTTTTTAATATGCTGTGAGTAGGGGTCCAACTTAATTCTTTTGATGTGCATGTTCACTTGTTCCAACATTTTTTGAAAAAACTTACTGTTCCCAACTTAATTATTTTGCTATTCTTACTGAAAATCAATGGACGATTAGTGTATGGGTTTATTTTTGGACTCTGAATTGTATTCTATTGATCTGTGTTTCTGTCTTTTTGCTAGTACCACACTCTTGATTACTGTAGCTTTGTAGTAAGTTTTGAAATCAATGTGAGATTTTCATTTCTTCTTTTTCAAGATTGTTTTGGCTATTCTGAATCTTTTGCATTTCCATCTGAATTTTAATTTCTGTGAAAAAGCTGGGATTTTGACAGATCACTATCGGGAATCTTGCCATTTTAACAATATTAAATCTTATGCATGAACATGGGATGTATGCATTTACTTAGATCTTTTTTAATTGCCTCAGCAATATATTCAGTATAATTCAGTGTTTTCAGTATGAAAGTCTAGCATTTTTTTCTGGAAATTTATTTCTAAGTATTTTACCCTTTTTAATGCTAGTGTACAGAGAATTGCTTGTTTAATTTCATTTTCATAGTGTTTATTGCTAATGTATAGAAATATAATTGATGTTTTATATTGATCCTATATTGTTTATTCTAATACTAATTCCTCAGGATTTTCTATATACAAAATCATGTCCTCTTCAGTATAGTTTTATTTCTTTTTTCCAGTCTGAATGCTTTTTTTTTTTTCTTGTCTGATTGTCCTGGTTAAACAACTTCCAGTATAATGTTGAATCAGAATGGTAGAAGTAGACATCCTTGTCTTGTTCCTGATCTTAGAGGAGAAGCTTTCAGTCTTTTTTTTTGCTATGAAGTGTAATGCTAGCTGTGGGTCTTTTACAGATGCCCTTTGTCTGAGAAAGTTCCCTTCTCCTGGTTGTTGAGTGTATTTTTATTCCCTCCTTGCAGAAGGGTGCTAGATTTTGTCCAGTGCTTTTTGTGCGGGCCAGATGTGGGTTTTTTTTGGTCCTTTATTCTGTTGAAATGGTATAATGTTGATTGATTTTCATATAATGAACCAACTTTGCATTTCTTACATAAATCTCACTTGGTCATGGTGTATAGCCCTTTTTATATGTTATTAAATTGTGTTTGCTAGTATTTTGTTAAGGATTTTTGCCTCTATTCATAAGAGAGATTGGTATCTAGGTTTTGTTTGTTTTTTGGTCTGTGATATCTTTGTTTAATTTTAGTATAAATAGTACTGGCCTCAGAATGAGCTGGAAAGTTTTCTCTCTTCTAATTTTTGGAGAGTTGATTCTTCTTGATTGTTTTGATGGAATTTACCAGGATAGTCATCTGATCTTGGATTTCTCTTTTGGGAATTTTTTTTATTACTAACTTAATCTCTTTACTTGTTTTGGATCTATTCATATTTTCTAGGTTTGTTTTTTCAGTCAGTTTGGTAGTTTGTGTCTTTCTAGAAATTTGTTCATTTCATCGAGGTTATCATATTTGTTGAAATAGAATTGTTCATAGTGTTCCCTTAATTTTTTTTTTTTAAATGAATTTCAGGGGGCCTGGATGGCTCAGTTGGTTAAGTGTCTGCCTTTGGCTCAGGTCATGATCTCGGGGTCCTGGGATCCAGCCTGGGGGGCTCCCTGCTCCGTGCTTCTTCCTCTCCCTCTGCCCCTTCCCCTGCTTGTGCACGTGCTCTCTCTCTCTTTCTCAAATAAATAAAATCTTAAAAAACATTAAAAAAAATTTCTGTGTGGTTGGTAGTAATTTCTGTGTGGTTGGTAGTAATACCCCCTCTTTATTTAAAAAAATAATATATTGAGCGTGAAATATGCATAACAAAATCAGTTACTTTAAAGTGAAAGATTCAGTGGCATTTAGAGCATTGTACATCTGCTGCTTCTATCTAGTTCCAAAACATCTCAAACATTCCAAAGTAAAACTCTTTACCATTAAGCAGTTTCTCTCCATTTCTCCTCTCCCATCCCTTGGCAACTACCAATCTGTGTTTAGATTCTATGCCTTTATTGAATGAGATCTTGCCATTTGCAATGACATGGATGGAACTGGAGGGTGTTATGCTGAGCGAAATAAGTCAATCAGAGAAAGACATGTATCATATGACCTTACTGATATGAGGAATTTTTTTTTT
>NW_028030009.1:0-583 GCF_054177405.1 Leptonychotes weddellii
TCTTTCCTTTCTTTATTAATACTTTCAAGTATTTAAAAATACTTCTTATAGCTTTATCCTTTCCTATATTGTTATTAGTAAATTCATAAATAAGCTATTGCTTTCATAACCGAATTTTATATCAGGTATTGTTTTTGGAAATGCTTAGTTTTACCCAGATGGACTTTTGTCACATTAAGCAAATGGAGTTAAATTAGTCCACTTTGTTTTATCCATAGTTCACCAATTTTTTGGTTAAGTTAATAAATAAGTTCATATTCGATCAATTGTAAACCATAGCAATTCCACTACATAACAATCAGTAATTTACGACTGTCAGAGAAGAAATATCAATGAAACTGAACCTTTCAATTATATACATATATATAAATATTTATATATACACACTACACATACCTACAATTCTTTAGGGCATTATATTAATATAAATATGATAAACTCTTTTAGAACATTATAAATGTGTGTGTATGTATACACACACATTTACCGATAATTAGAAGGAAACACTACCTGATAATTAGAAGGATCATTTAGAATGTTTTTTATGGGAAATAATGTATATGGATCTATTTTATAAACTAGA
>NW_028030010.1:0-583 GCF_054177405.1 Leptonychotes weddellii
TATACTTTCCTCTTAGGACTGCCTTTGCTGCATCCCAAAGGTTTTGAATAGTTGTGTTTTCATTTTCATTGGTTTCCATGTATTTACACTGTGCTTTTAAAAGCAGCCCACATTTCAATTAGCCACATTTCACTGTTGATTCATTGGGCTTGCAGTCCGTTGATTCCATGTCATCCACATCCTGTACTTGCCAACTATTTGGAGAGACAGTCCAAACAGGGGAGATGGACATTGGAGCCCTGGGGTGGAGAGAGCATGGGACTGGCGTCCAGAAATCTACATTGTAGCCTGGACTTTGACACATCAAATATATGCTCTTGGGAAAGTCAATTATCTTTTCTCTGGGCTCCAGAGAGAGCTAGATTGGATGATTTTTAAGCCTCCTTCTACCTCTAAAAATTCTAAAATTAACAATTGATAAACAAAATGCCTTCATTGATTTACTACTCAGATATTTATAGAACTCAACATATATAGAGAGAGAGTAGTTCTGATCACTGGGGCTTACAGACTCATGGTGACATTTTGAGGCAGAAAAGTACTTGGTAAAATGCAGGGAAGAATGGATGAAGAGCAAAGACCC
>NW_028030011.1:0-583 GCF_054177405.1 Leptonychotes weddellii
TATACTTTCCTCTTAGGACTGCCTTTGCTGCATCCCAAAGGTTTTGAATAGTTGTGTTTTCATTTTCATTGGTTTCCATGTATTTACACTGTGCTTTTAAAAGCAGCCCACATTTCAATTAGCCACATTTCACTGTTGATTCATTGGGCTTGCAGTCTGTTGATTCCATGTCATCCACATCCTGTACTTGCCAACTATTTGGAGAGACAGCCCAAACAGGGGAGATGGACATTGGAGCCCTGGGGTGGAGAGAGCATGGGACTGGCGTCCAGAAATCTACATTGTAGCCTGGACTTTGACACGTCAAATATATGCTCTTGGGAAAGTCAATTATCTTCTCTCTGGGCTCCAGAGAGAGCTAGATTGGATGATTTTTAAGCCTCTTTCTACCTCTAAAAATTCTAAAATTAACAATTGATAAACAAAATGCCTTCATTGATTTACTACTCAGATATTTATAGAACTCAACATATATAGAGAGAGAGTAGTTCTGATCACTGGGGCTTACAGACTCATGGTGACATTTTGAGGCAGAAAAGTACTTGGTAAAATGCAGGGAAGAATGGATGAAGAGCAAAGACCC
>NW_028030012.1:0-583 GCF_054177405.1 Leptonychotes weddellii
AGAAAGGAGTCCACAGAATAAAGTGTGTCGCCGTCAGCCCACGGACTCAGCCGCTGTGTGTTCATGTTGTGAGCAGCATCTAAGAGAAACCCCCCCACCCCAGTCCCAGCCCTGAACACACAGGTACTGATGCCCGAGCATCTCCTGAAGGGGGTTTATGCACAATCACCAAGTTAATGCCAAAGTGTAGACGTGAAACCGTGCTTTTCTACAGCATTGTACACGGCTCCAGTTTCATTCTCAGTTAACTCTATGTTTCAACGTTTTGTTACGGGTTTCAGTTTGCTGAGGTCCAGGTTTGAATGATCCAGGAGTAGGTCTCCAGAGAGTACCGAGATACCATGACCTCCGAATACGGGGGGGAATGCACAGAATGGGGTGCCGAGATACCATGACCTCCGAATACAGGGGGAATGCACAGAACGGGGTGCCGAGATACCGTGAGCTCCGAATACGGGGGGAATGCACAGAACGGGGTGCCGAGATACCGTGACCTCCGAATACGGGGAGAATGCACAGAACGGGGTGCCGAGATACCGTGAGCTCCAAATATGGGGGGAATGCACAGAACGGGGTGCCGAGA
>NW_028030013.1:0-583 GCF_054177405.1 Leptonychotes weddellii
TCTTTCCTTTCTTTATTAATACTTTCAAGTATTTAAAAATACTTCTTATAGCTTTATCCTTTCCTATATTGTTATTAGTAAATTCATAAATAAGCTATTGCTTTCATAACCGAATTTTATATCAGGTATTGTTTTTGGAAATGCTTAGTTTTACCCAGATGGACTTTTGTCACATTAAGCAAATGGAGTTAAATTAGTTCACTTTGTTTTATTCATAGTTCACCAATTTTTTGGTTAAGTTAATAAATAAGTTCATATTCGATCAATTGTAAACCATAGCAATTCCACTACATAACAATCAGTAATTTACGACTGTCAGAGAAGAAATATCAATGAAACTGAAACTTTGAATTATATACATATATATAAATATTTATATATACACACTACACACACCTACAATTCTTTAGGGCATTATATTAATGTAAATATGATAAACTCTTTTAGAACATTATAAATGTGTGTGTATGTATACACACACATTTACCGATAATTAGAAGGAAACACTACCTGATAATTAGAAGGATCATTTAGAATGTTTTTTATGGGAAATAATGTATATGGATCTATTTTATAAACTAGA
>NW_028030014.1:0-583 GCF_054177405.1 Leptonychotes weddellii
CTATTTCACAGAAAATCTTCCTCAAAGTAACTTTTTAAGTTTTAAGAATTTCAGAAAATTCTTAAGTTATGCTGTAGAGGGATAAATAACACTATATACCCTTCAGACAATGGAAAGAAAATTATTGCCCACATTTTCATTTTCTAATGGCATTTTGCTTTACTATTTCATTGTTGTTTGTGATCAGAAAAAATTGTCCTTACTTAAAATTTAAGACATCTTCTTTGTCTATACAGAGATCCAAGGATGGATTCAAAACAACTTAGTTTTCTAATGGTTTCCTTGATTCAGCCATCTGTCAGAGGAGATTATAATTTTTAATTAAGGGGCCATGCAGTCCTTGTGTTAAAGTTTAAGTTTGGTCATAATTGTTTGGTCATTTTCTTTGGTATTATTAACTTAATAAATATAAATATTGATTAGTATTTCCTGGTTTATTTATTAATGATATCACAAATGGTTACTTTTTAAAAAGAAAACATAACATTATTTGAATGAATTCCTGCCATTAATCTGTAAATTCTAATTGAGTGAAAACACAGAAGTCCTTGCCAGATTATATCATGTGAGGGAAATAACAGTG
>NW_028030015.1:0-583 GCF_054177405.1 Leptonychotes weddellii
GTCAATGATCATGACTTGCAGGTAAGGAAGTGCGTGGCAGCAGGGACACGAGGCATGGGGGGCTAGGAATCAGGATGACCACGTGACCAGAAGGCACTCCTAACACCTGGGAGCTGACACGGTATTATTTGAAAGAAGTGGATTAGTTGTAAACATACTGCAAGCTGTAGGGCAGCAAGGAAAACCAGTGAAAAAGTAGGTTAGCTGATTCGCCACAAAAGGAGAGAAAACGGAACTGTATAAAATGCTCAAGTAAAACCATGCAAGGCAGAAAAAGAGGGGAAGACAAAAACAGGACAAAGACCAAAGGCAACAAATAGAGAAGAGTCACAGGTGTGGTCGACATTAGTCCAACGGTATCAGTCATCACTGTGACCGTCAATGGGTCCAAACGCACCTATGGAAAGACTGACCATCAGAGTGGATCAAAGACACAGCTCAACTGTATGTAGTCTACGAGAAGCCCACTTTAAATACAGGCACATTTAGCTTAAAAGTAAATGGATAAAGGAAGATACGCCATGTTAACGCTCATCAAAAGCGGGAGTTGCTTTATTAATTTCAGACACAGCAACTTCAGAAC
>NW_028030016.1:0-583 GCF_054177405.1 Leptonychotes weddellii
TAATGGTCTTCCTAAACCATCACTTTTGACCCCTGTGGTTGTTGTGTCTCTACTTAGGTGTGCTAAATCCAATAAATTGCAGGGGAAATCCCTGTTTGTCAGTGTACCTAATTTCCATGTGCTGGAAACTTTGTTAGGCTTTGTGGAAAAATTATAAATATGTGAAAAACAATTTATCCATTTAGTTATATATGACGTAGTCTCTGCTGTGTAGCACCTTACAACTTAATAGAGATGACACTAGTTGTATTACACGCTAGTTGTATTACACATGGAAATGAAAGGACAGTGTTTTGGAGTCTTTGAAAAAAGCTCTCCAGTGGAAGGAGTGGTTAGTACAAGAGCACCATGAACAATCAGAAATTGTTCCACTGAACAGACTGAGAATGAACCACAGCCGGGAGGTAACTAGTGTCTGTCTGAACTGGCATGGAATATTGTAAATTTTAAGACTACTGGGCTTAGGTTGTAGCAAAAGCAGAATTAGGTGTTTACTCTCCAGGTATCCAGTTTTGAAAGTAGACATTCACTACTTCGTTCAATAGGTTTCATCTTTATTCCAAACCCTTAAATTTATGGAATT
>NW_028030017.1:0-583 GCF_054177405.1 Leptonychotes weddellii
CCAAAGGCAGACGCTTAACGACTGAGCCACCCAGGCGCCCCGGTAAGTGTCCTCTTAATGCCTTTCACCAATCCCCGCCCTCCCCGCACCCACCGCCCCTCCCCCACCAGTTTGTTCTCTGCTTTAAGAGTCTCTTTTGGGGGCACCTGGGTGTCTCCGTCAGTTAAACGTCGGTTCAGCGTCTGCCTTCGGCTCAGGTCGTTATCCCAGGGTCCTGGGATCGAACCCCGCATTGGGCTCCCTGCTCAGCGGGGAGCCTGCTTCTCCCTCTCCCTCTGCCTGCAATTCTGCCTACTTGTGCTCTCTCTTTGTCAAATAAATAAATAAAATCTTTTTTTTAAAGAGTCTATTTTTTGTCTCCTTTTTTCCTCATTTATTCTGTTTCTTAAATTCCACCAAAAAAAATCATATGGTATTTGTCTTTCTCTGTCTTATTTTTTTTTTTTAAAGATTTTATTTATTTATATGACAGAGAGAGACAACGAGAACAGGAACACAAGCAGGGGGAGTGGGAGAGGGAGAAGCAGGCCTCCCGTGGAGCAGGGAGCCCGATGTGGGGCTCGATCCCAGGACCCTGGGATCA
>NW_028030018.1:0-583 GCF_054177405.1 Leptonychotes weddellii
CTGGACGCACCTCGCAGAGGTTCCAGGCATGTTTTTCTCAGTCAGCTACTCACTCTTAATATTGGAGACAAATACATAAGAGATTCCAACTGATTTCCATCTTTGAAATTTTCAATAAAGCCCAAACCTCATTTTGAATTGAGGACGAACTCTTTCTGACTCAAGGGCTTAACTGCATATTTTCTCTTCTTAGATACTCAGTAAACATTGAGTTATTTGCAGGGCATGTCACAACTGCAGGTAATTTACGTTTCATTGGAAGAGGAATGTCTGAGGGCAGATCACCTCCACTCTGAAAGGACCATCCCATCCTTGTACTCTGCGGGCCCGTGTATGTGTTCCTTCAGCATCAGGCTGCTTTGCCTGCAGCTATCTGAAGACTATTATTCTGGGTCAAAGTTCACTGAGAGCAGGAGATTTGTTTTGCTAATCTTCTGTCCTTGCAGGCTCTTTACAGAGGAAGTGCTCAAAAAAAGTTGAGTTGAATTTTATATTTTTGTCATACAGATACAAAGTCCAGAGAAAACCAGTCCTCTATGGATGCCTGGGTGGCTCAGTCCCTCAGTTTGTTAAGCGTCTGCCT
>NW_028030019.1:0-10410 GCF_054177405.1 Leptonychotes weddellii
TACGTGCACCCCAATGTTTATAGCAGCAATGTCCACAATAGCCAAACTGTGGAAAGAGCCAAGATGTCCATCAACAGATGAATGAATAAAGAAGATGTGGTGTATATATACAATGGAATATTATGCAGCCATCAAAAAAAAAAAAACCCTAGAAATCTTGCCATTTGCAACGACGTGGATGGAACTAGAGGGTATTATGTTAAGCGAAATAAGTCAATCAGAGAAAGACATGTATCATATGATCTCACTGATATGAGGAATTCTTAATCTCAGGAAACAAACTAAGGGCTGCTGGAGTGGTGGGGGGTGGGAGGGATGCGGTGGCTGGGTGACAGACATTGGGGAGGGTATGTGTTATGATGAGCACTGTGAATTGTGTAAGACTGATGAATCACAGACCTGTACCTCTGAAACAAATAATACATTATGTATTAAAAAAAAAAGAGAGAGAGAGCAGATAGTAGGAAGGGAAAAATGAAGGGGGGAAATCGGAGGGGGAGATGAACCATGAAAGACTATGGACTCTGAGAAACAAACTGAGGGTTCTAGAGGGGAGGAAGGTGGGGGAATAGGTCAGCCTGATGATGGGTATTAAAGAGGGCACTTTCTGCATGGAGCACTGGGTGTTATACGCAAACAATGAATCATGGAACACTACATCAAAAACTAATGATGTAATGTATGGTGATTAACATAACATAATAAAATTTAAAAAAAAATTAAAATTAAAATTAAAAAAAAAAGAAGGAGCAGAAATAAAAAAGAGCTAAAAGACACTTTGCTCTGAATTCTCCCCTAAGGCATAACAGTGCAAAACTAAAGTAGCCCAGTGCATTCGCCATTTCTGCCCTCTTGAGTGTCCACCATACATCGGGAACTAGACATTCAAGACATTGTCTTGAATCTTCACAAGAACGCTGCTAGGGAGGCATTTCCACCCACTTTCACAAATGAAGACTGAGGCTCAAGCTGGTCAAGCAACTGGTCCAAGCCACCGGGCTGTTATGTACTATAGCCAGGATCCAAACCTTGACCCATCAGGTGGATAGACTCCAAAGGCATCCCTCTCTCTGCCATTCCAAACTGCTGGTCAGCGTTCCAAAATGTTTGTCAAACTAATGAATGAATGCAAGAAGTGGGTTCAGGAAAAAAGGATTTTAGAATATGGAATTGCAACTATTAGAAGGAAGAAATGAATAGACATAAAACTTGAGTAAGGACTTTGGCCTTTTTTTTTTTTTAAGAATACACATCTGAAATCATGATGGATAGAGAAAGAAAGAGGCCTATGAGTAAAGAAAAGCTGCTAGACAATAACAACTATTATTTTAAAGAATAATCTCCCTAGGGCAGTAATGAAAGCCATCATAGGGACATTGAAAACCAGCTGAAAAAAAAATGGGAATTTTGAAAAAAGAAGAACAATCCTGGCAGCAAAAACATAGATCAATTGTTATGTCAATTCTATTTATTTCAGTGATGTTCTACTATGGAATTCATGTGGCTCCTAATTAACTCAAGGCTGTGTAAGATTCTTATATTTATTGAACTTCATAAGGGGAAGCAATAGAATATATATTTCAGCATCTTAAGTGACATTAACAAATGATAATGATACTTATCTCCAGGGATATTAGATACTAATAACATTGCTTATTCATGTAAGTGCCAAATGCTTTTTACATCTTACAGTTCTACTTAAATTAATACTATCCATTAATTCTATCCTCTGACACTAAGTCCTAGAGGTTAATTATATATCTTAGTTTGTTTCCTTGTTACCAGTTTTACTTGTCTTTAATTGGGTCTTCTTTTGTTTGAAAGAGGCCTGATCTCTCTCATTAGATCCATTGCCTTCTTTAATTAGTTTAGCTGACTATTAAATCTACTGCATTATCAATTCCATGATCTCCCCTTTGCCTAATACCGCATTTGATGCTGTATTCCTTAAGTAGAATTAAGATAGACTTTCACCAATAAAGTGATGTAGGAAAAATGTGGGATCTCCATTCCCTTTCCAATGCTCTGTCTTTCCTACTGTATACCCTCTTCCTCTTCTATCCCCCTAACACCAGATCACCACAGTCATCATGATCATGTCTGTCAGCATCACCATTACCATAGCCACTAATTTCCTCTGTAAACATATTTTCTGGCACATGGATCTACACTCGTGATTTGTGAGGTTTGAGCATCACTCCGAGTATATACTGAACCTCATAAAATAATCTTGTCAAACATGGTTCCTGTCTTCCAGAAAGAGTTTAATCCTTTCTAGCTTCATTCCCCACTTGTTTTCTTCAAATTTCTTTCATTCAAACCCGCCAACTTAGCATTTCCCTTCTGTAACCTGACCCCATTGCCTTATACATCTGTATAGACTTTTCTATGTAAGATGCTTTCCCTTCCCAAATCATTACAATACAGTACAAAGGCCACATTCTTCATGAAATCTACTCTGTTCTCATCTCTGTAAGTTCTGTCTCTTCTATACCTCCTTATCTGCCCATCCTTCACGTTATCAGTCTGCCTTTTATACTAAGATTTTATGTCTTCCACATAGTAGAGCTTAATAAATGTTTGTTGATGGAAGGGAGGAATGAGGGAATTTATAACATTGATCTCAGTTTATCTTGCCGGGGTTACATGCCTTTCTCCTCCATTGGAAAGAGCAGCGGTGTCAAGGTACATTCTCATATCCTCTTGGCACATGTTAGAGTAAATCTCATAAGATAGACACTCACCGCATGTCTACTTATGTGACATAAAGATAGTATTCAAATGGAAAAAGTGAATGATTGCTGTGAAAATGGTAAAGTGTGAGAATATTTTTATAGCAGCAATGTTAAAGCATATGCAAATGCCTTCTAAAACATAACTGATCAATTGCCCTAACCTCCCCACCTCAACTTGATATTCTGAACTCAACTGAGTAAAAATGAAGCATCTCCATAGATATGGAGGGGAGATTAATGAGTCTTGGATCTGAGAATATGAAGGGTCATATCTCTTTATTCCCCATTCAGTAATACTATAAACAGGTCTGAGAGACATGGCAAGAGAACAGCTTTCTACACTCTTGTTCTCCCCTGTTCTTCATGCCTTCCCAGGATCAAGAGGCCTGCAAGGGGTAATGAGCAGCTGTCTGCCCTGGGAGGCACACAGTGGTCAATTCTTAATGGTCCCTGTGTCTTTAAATGGCCTTCACAAATATGGAGTGGAAAGAAGTGAGTTCACAATGTCATGGGAAGAACTTGATCTGAAGAATCAAACTGATCTCACTTTGAATCCTGGATCTAGTACTTTCTAAAAGTCACTCTGCTTCATGAAGTCTCAGCAACCTCATATGGAAAAAAAAAAAATGGGGCTAACATCTTCTACTCCATAAGATCATTAGAAGAATTTGAGGATATATGATAGATGGAGGATAGACATACAGACATTCTCTAGAACAACACCTAGCATTCCAGAAAAAAAAAGACATAGTGTTTTCGACTTTGTCAAGAACCTTAACTTAACCGGAATGGATCCCGTATTTACCAAATTTAGAACCTAAAGTAGTTTGAGATCTTAAACAAACACTGAGGCTAGTACAGATACATCAAAGGTCTGAGGTTACCCAGACATTCTGTTAACATTAAGTAAATCAGAGATCAGGGCAGTAAATATTTATAGCAAACACGAGCAATGGAAAGCTCTATTGTGTCTTAGAAGTGATGAGTGACTCATGTGTGGCTGCATGTTCAGGCAAAGTGGAGTGGAGGAAGAAATTGCTTTTTTCCCAGTTACTAAGCAAAACTTTGGGAAAGAAGTGAAACTAGGGGAAAGAAGGGCCTGGTTCAGCTAAAAACAAGTGGTGTTTCCAGGAGTAAAGATTAAAAGAGAATAAGGAATTGATTAAGTCATCTTAAGAGAATTCACAGGGACTATATAATAGAAAAATAAGAAAACACCTGGCTTTCTTTTCCTGGTGTGTGCTTACACAACCTCTCTGAGACTCATTCTAACATTTATTCATTCATTCATGTATTCACTTATTCAGTTGCTCACAGGTATTTAGTAGTAACTATGTGCTAAGCACTAAGTCTTGAGAACATAACAGAGAACACTATGGACCCCACTGTGTGATGAGGTAAACAATCTCTCACATGTTTAATTATAAAAGGATGGATATAGGCTATAAAAAAAAAAACCCTCAGTTTACAACTCCATATAATTAGGGATTTGACAAGTTAAGTTATGTATTTCTTCCATCTCTAAAACTACAGCTGTGAGTGTTCAAACTCCCTTTGCCAATTTGCGCTTCCCAGTTTGGCAAAGGTCATCAAACACAGAACATTGCCCATTTCCAGTGCTCAGCACATCTGAAATCCCTGATGGGCTGGCTGTTACCTGTGCGGGCACTCATATATACACTTGTCCCCACAAGCCTGCAGACCTAATCACACACACACACATGCCTGGGAGTGGCTTGAGCACTCAAGGAAATGTGGACATTAAAAAAATATCTTAAGAAATTATCATGGGATTAAGATCACGCATTAAGGTCAGTATGCAAATAATTATATCAAGTATTTGCCCTTTTTAATGAGATAACAATACTAAGATATTATCTTTTAGGGACCAAATTTTTTATCTTTTTCTGTCCAATGGTTTAAATCTATGGACTAAAGAAACTTTTGTATGTTTTAAATATGAAAACAATGGACTATTATGATCTTCTTTTAAAAAATTTCACATAACTCAAAACTATTTAAATGCTAAAACAAGCATCTCTACCTTCTCGTGTTTTGAGTCACTCATCTCAGAAGTATTAGTCACATTCCTTAAGGCTGAACCTTACTTTATTAATTTCTGAAAATTTCTCCTCATATAAAGATATCTGCAGTTCTGCAAGAGCGTCAGAACAAGATCAGTCTGTTCTCAACGTGACAAATTATACGGTTTCTATGTGAACATTGCCCTTCTTCATTCAGAGTCAGATAGCATGAGAGATGAAATGACTCACAGTTTCCCGACACTGGTGGAACTAGTTTACTTCTACAGCCCCTTAAATACCATCAGAGATGAACTTGATTCTTCCCAAGGGCAAGCAACTTTTAGAAGATCACATTCTAGATAAGTGATATATCATTAATAACATACAAGTGCAGTGTAACTTTAGCAATAGAATTATATCCGTCAAGATAAGAAAAGGAGCTGAGGAAGCCATTTTGTTAACTCCCAAGTTGTCCCAGACAAGTCAAGATTTAAATTTTCTTACACAAACGTTTATCCATCAAAGCAGCCTGGTAATGTTAATTTTAGTAAGGACTATCAACATCCTTATGTTACAAACAGACTTGTAGGGACCTATTTCAAATCATGAAGCAAGTCACAGATTAGATACATCAGTAACATGTCAATGCTCAGACCTCCTGGGAAGCCCAGCGTGAGGCTACATTTCTCTAATTGACTGAAATATTGCTGGTTTCCTCAGTAGTCTCAAATTCTAATACTATTCTATATGTTCTTTTTTTTTAATTTTATTTATTTATTTGACAGAGTGAGAGAGAGAGAGCACAAGTAGGCAGAGTGGTAGACAGAGGGAGAGGGAAAAGCAGGCTCCAGCTGAGCAGGGAGCCCAATGTGCAGCTGGATCCCAGGACCCCGGGATCATGACCTGAGCCGAAGGCAGATGCTTAACTGACTGAGCCACCCAGGTGCCCCAACATATTCTTTTTTAAAAAGACCCTGGGTGTCAGAGCCATAGTCCAACATATCTCAATATTTGCATATGTAAAAGTAGAATGAACACACAGAGTGGTGGACAGAAAAATAGACTTTAAAGTCCAAGAGAATTACATTAGGGCCCTGCTATGTGAATTACTTTATTTTTCTCCACCCTAATTTCTTCATCTGCTGAAAAAAAAAAGATAATGAGACCTATTTCATGGGGATTTGTGATTAAACAAGATAATGCATTTAAAGTGTTACTCCACAGATGTTAGTTATCATCCTCTTCCCTTCTTAAAAAGTAATGAAGTTTTTTTCCACAAAGAAGATTGAATAAGGATATGTTTTTAACATTTATCGAAGAAGAAGAAGAAGAAGAAGGAAAGAAAGAAAAAAGAATTGTGCAAAGAAAATAGTCACCAAAGGACTAATGGAAGCTCTGTGTTAAAGACCTATTAGTATAGTGGTTACCAAGCTAAGCTTAGAATCACCCTACAGCAAACACCCCCAACTCTGCCTCTACCAGGCACATCCCACATCCCAGATTCCACTGCAAGTTCTCCGCCCTTGGTATTGATGCTAAAGAGAATGGGCTGTGAGGACAGGATGAGTTTTCTCCCACAGTGTATCTCCAGCCCATGCCATCCTCCCCAACCTCCTGAGCTAGGGCAAAATGGCGGCAGAAGCCAGAGTTAACAATAACAATAGCATCATCTCCTTCAAATCCTTTCTGAATGGAGGCAGTATATTAATGTATAAATAAACAAATTGCAAGCTGGGAGACAACCACAGAGTATTATAAAAAGTGGAAACAGTGTGCGCTTTAGAGTCAGCTAGATGTGTTCTCTGCTACTTCTTAGTTGTGTGCTCTTTCATGAGTTTCCAAAGACCCCAGAGCCTCACTTTCTTCATTGTCACATAGGGCAGTAATAGCTGCTAAAGCAGGTTATTCTGAGAATAAAATGATATAGTATCGGAGCGCCTGTGTGGCTCAGTCAGTTAAGCGTCCAACTCTTGATTTTAGCTCAGGTCATGGTTTCAGGGTCGTGAGACTGAGCCCTGTATCGGGTTCTGTGCTGGACGTAGAGCCTACTTAAGATTCTCTCTCTTCCTCTCCCTCTGCCCCTCCCTGTGCTCTCTCTCTCTCTCAAAAAAAAAAAAAAAAAGACATAGTATATATAAAATGACTAGGCCAGATTCCCAGAACGTGGACTGTCCTATAGATATTAGCATTCTTCCAATGCTCACAGATACACGACTGCAACATAGCATTTGCTGTATCAGAAGTGGAGAGGGAAGATAGAAATGGAGAGGTTACAAACAGCAAAGCAATTGAAGTACTAGTAATGGCAGTAATAAACTGAGAGGATGGGCAAGGAATTAACCCACCAGCCTAATACATACTGATTCAGATTTAGAAAGTGCAGAACATATGGTATTTTTCAATAATGCCATGAAAAGGGGGGAATGAGAGTTAAGGAAAGGCAAATAACTTCATTCTTTACCGGGCTGATTTGGACTGTATAGTGAGCTCCGCAAGACAAAATAGTGAAAAGACTGGAAGATTTATGTATTCGGCTAGTCCCTGAATACCAACAATTACCAAGTTAAAAATTAAAAAGAACAACATTTACAGTGGTTCTTTTTTTTTTAATACTAAAAGTAGAAAAAAAAATCTCATTTTTAAAAATTTAAGTACAGAAGAAAGAAACCAATAAAAAACATCAAATTTATTGAGAGATATGTCTTCTATTTTCCCATCTGTTTATTTATTCAACAAATAAGCCAGGCACCATTCTAAGTAATGGAGAGCCAGTAGTGAGCAAAAAGAAAAAGTCATCCTCTCTCAGAGGGCTTACATTCTGTGAGGGAGAGAGCATGAATAAGGAAAGCATAAAGAAGTCATTTGGTGGTAAGTGTTATTTTAAAAGGTTATCTAAGGGGGTTGGGAGAGGAAATACTGGGGTAAAGCTGGGGGTCCTTTTTTTAATTTTTTATTTTTTAAAGAAAGGCTGACTGCCACATGCTGTGCCTCATTTGGATGTGTCTGGGGCCTTAAAAGCTTGACTACCCTACGTTCTCCTACAAATAGACCTTGGGAGCTTTTTTGGAGGTTCTAGCAGGGGAGGCTGGGGGTCCTTTAATATGAGTGCTCACGTGGGGAGATGATGCACAGGTAAATCCCTAAAGAAATTGATGGCACCAGCCACATGGAGCATTCCCAGTAGAGGGAAGACTGGGTAGAAAAGCTCAGTGGAAAGGAACACAAGGGGCTATAGTGGCTGAAAACAATAGTTTGAGAAGAGTGGTAGAGAATGACTTCAGAGAGAGCAGAAATGCCAATCAGGATGAGCTGGCTTTATTTTGGAGGCTTTGAACACGGGAGTGACATGATCGGACATATTTTAATGGTTCACTCGGGATGTGGTACTGGGAAAAGAGCATAGAGGGCAGAAGAGTGATGTAAGCACCCCAAATGGGGGACTTCTGCAGTGACCTAGCCGGGAGGTGACAGAGGCTTGAACCAGAGAAGCAGTTGGAGATGGACAGTGGTCAAATTTGAGACAGCTTGAAAGGAGAGGCGAATGGATTGACTGCTGGATTGGCTGCGGGTATGAAAGAAAGAGAGAAGTTCAGGAAAGATTTGACCTGAACAACTGGAAGGGTGGGATTTCCCTTTATTAAGATGAAAAAGACTAGAGGAGAGATTTAGGGATCAGGGGCTGGGAATAAAAAAATTTGGATGTAGACAGGTCAAGTTTGAGATGCCTATTGGCCATGCATGTGGAGATGTCTAAAAGGCATCACTAATACTGATATATAATATACATGTAATAACAAAGTGAGATCGTATACTCTATTCAGTTTTGTAATTTTGTAGTATTTTTCCTAACCTTAAGTGTTCTTTGAGAACTCCATATAAACTTCGTAACATTCCATTGGTAGATTTTACCATTCATTTCTTTTCACACTTTAGTTTCACATTTATCATTATTATATATAATGCTTTCATAAAAATCTGACAGCCTCACTCATTAATTCCTTAAGGGACAGGTCCAATTAGAGGGTCAGAAAGTATGAAGACTTTTAAAACCCTTGATAGATATTAAGTTGCATTTCCAAAAGGTTATAACAACTTAGAGTCTCACACTTAGGTATGAGAGTACCTGCCTGTTTAACTGTACTTCTGCCTGAGTAGAAAATTATCATTTTCAACAGTCCCCTCCAATTCTGTAGTTAAAATCAATGTTGAATTTGCATTTATCTGGTTGTTAGGGAATTTGAATGTTTCCTCATCAGTTTATGTGGCTTTTGAATTTCTCCTTTTATAAATTATATACTCCTATCCCTTAAATTGATCTCCTTTGAAGTTAACATTTAACACTGAAATAAGGACTGTCATACAGCAGTAGCTAACATGGGCTGTATGTGCTGGGTGGTACAAGAAGCAATTGACAGGTATTAATCTTTACAGCCTTATTATTAATGTTCAGCTTACAGATGAGGAAATTTCAGACTAAGAAAAGGAGATGGCCTGCTTTCAGGTGCACAGCTAGTCAGTGCTTGAACTGGGACTTGAACCCAGCCTGACTCCGGAGTCCACCGAAAGTAATCGTCTTCAGTAATTTGAGAAGAGAACAAGTTCTGAGATGATAGAGAAGTTTGAAATGTAAGATCTGATTTGCTCAGGTAAGAATTTACTAGGACAAATACATCCAGCGCAGAAATGTTATTTTAGCAATGCAACTATTTTACTTAATTGAACATCTGCTTAAAGGTAAAGGTTGGCAGAAGATGCTAGAGAGATGTAAAGGAGGGCTTGAGCTCATTTCTAGAATGTGAACACGTAGCTTATCACCCCAAATATGGCTGATCTATTTTCAGATGGGAAGTTCTGCTAGTTCTGAATTTACCTCAATTATACATAAACTTTAGGACTACATTTTAAAAAGAAATGTTGGAAGAAAAATATGGGGTGCCTGAAAAGATACTTTTGGTAGGTGATTTATTTTCCTTATAGTAGATACCCTCAAGAAATAAACGGTACTTAGAATTAAATCTTTTTTCCTAATGTCATAAAATATTTTTAGAAAGGATAGTGAGGCGGGGGCGGAGCAAGATGGTGGAGGAGTAGGAGACCTGGATTTCGTCTGGTCTCAGGAATTCAGCTGGATAGGGATCAGACCATTCTGAACACCTACAAACTCAACAGAAGATCAAAGAAAAGAATAGCAACAACTCTCTGAACAGAAAAGCGACCACTTTCTGGAAGGTAGGACGTGCGGAGAAGTGAATCCGAGGAGATATTTGGGAGGATAGACAGCAGGGGAGGGGGCCTCGGTCAGCCGCTTCTGGCAAGTGATAGAGCCTCGGAGCACAAAATCAGAACTTTTAGAAGTCGGCTCCGCTGAGGGACGTCGCTCCGGTGGCTAAGCGGGTGGTGGAACCCTCGTGGGACAGTGTGGTCTCAGGACCCTCGGGGTCACAGAAAGACCGGGGGTGCCTGAGTGCGGCAGAGCTCCCAGGTATCCGATTGGGGAAGCCCGCTGCAGAGACGGAGCCCAGGCGCAGACTCTCAGCTCAGGGTTGCCATAAACTGTAATCCGGGGCACAGTCGGGCCACTGCTCCTCCAGCAGGGACCCAACAAGCGGCAGATCCGGGGAGACACCCCTTCCTCCCCCAGGGAGGAGCGA
>NW_028030020.1:0-583 GCF_054177405.1 Leptonychotes weddellii
AAATAAAAAAAATAAAGTGCACCTCTCAGGAAAAAAAAAAAAAAAAGCAAAATCCTACTATATTCTGACTACAAGAATACATTTTAGATTCAAAGACAGAAATAGGTTGAAAATAAAGGATGGGAATAACCTACCAGGTAAATAGTAACCATGGAAGATCTGAAGTGATCATTTTCACATCAGACAGAATTGAGTTTAAGATAAGAATTACTGATAGAGACAAAGAGGGACATTTTATAATGGTAAAAATGCCAATATATCAGGAATATATAACAATTATAAATATATGCACACCTAACAACAAAGCCTCAATATAAATGAGGCAAAACCAACTAGAATTGAAATAATTGACAATTTAGATAGTTGGAGATTTCAGTACCTTACTCTTAAAAATTGAAAAAACAGTTCCAGAATAAATCATCTAACATGGAAGACTTGTGCTTATACTTTCAACGAACTCAACTTCTGTTTTAAGAACACTCTACCCAGAATACTCTACTCTGTGTATTGCAAAATATATATCTTTTCAAACAGATGATGTGATATGACTGTGGAAGATCTCAAGGAATTCACAAACATACTA
>NW_028030021.1:0-583 GCF_054177405.1 Leptonychotes weddellii
CTTACTAAAATCTGACATTAAATGGCTCCCATTACCTGCAGAAGAGGAACCAATAAAAGTATACCTTGAGAGACCAATATAACTAGGAGGAAGAATGCAAGCTTTTCCTAAGTCGTGTGCAATAAGAACAGGGTTAAAAAGGCTTTCCATGATCGGAATTAAAAAGCCTTCCTAAAATTGGACAACCCAAGAGACAATGTAGATGAGTTTCTCAAACTCAGCACTACTGACATTTGAGGCCGGATAATTCTTTGTCATGGAGGGCTGTCCTGCACATTGTAGGATGTTTAGCAGCATCGCTCACCTCTACCCCCTAGATGACAAGAGCCCCCTTATCAGTTGTGACAACCAAAAAATGTTGGCAGACATTGCCAAATATCAGGGGCAAAATCATTCCTGTTGAGCACAACTGCTGTTGATGAAACAAGTAACAAAGAGCTGCCAAGAATAACTCACAACTCTAGGTCAGTAGCTCCCAAACCATTCCACTTCTCAAACCAGGATACAGAAGGAACAGCAGGACTAGTAGGAAAAATGACAAGTTCAAATTTTGGATAAGTCAAAAAAAAAATTTTTTTTTTTT
>NW_028030022.1:0-583 GCF_054177405.1 Leptonychotes weddellii
TGTAAGGGAAACTATTAAACCCAGTTAAAAAAAAAAAAGCCAGTAATTCCATTAGCCATCAACAAAACTTTAGGTATACTCCACAGCATTTTAATCCTAAAAAAAAAAAAAAAATCCCATGATTAAGAAAATACTTTTAAATTTATGTCATATGTTCTGACCACCATCTCTTAGACATTAAAGGCTTTCCTTCCCTCTACGCATGGTGCAGAGCACCAGTCACCCCACCGCCCCCTGGACACACTTGCCTCCTGCCACCTGCTTGTCCATACTCGGTGGGGGGTTAATCCTGTAACTTCTGCCTACTTGTTTCCCTATTCTTTCCTATCGCTGGGCAGCATAACAGTGAGAGGGATGGAGCGCTTAAACCCACACCACTGGCAAGTTTCACCTTCTAGAAGGTAATTTGTGATATGCATTTTGAGTTCTAGAAATTGTAATGCCTTATGTTATAAACACTGAGTGACCTGTGACCCAGTCATTCCAATCCTGTTAATCTGTTTTAAAAAATTAATCTCAACAACACAAAGAAGTTATATGCACAAAAATGTTCCTTACACTGCTAGACGTAACTGTAAAGAGA
>NW_028030023.1:0-583 GCF_054177405.1 Leptonychotes weddellii
GAAAAAAGGACTCTTCTTGCTTACAATTGTATTCTTTTTATTTGTGAGTTATAATTTTAAAAATATGTTGAATGGCAATTTGCTTTTCTTCCTTTTTGTGAATTGTCTCATTTTGGCCCTTAGCCTATTTTTCTTTTTAAGGTATTTGTCTTTTTCTTCTATTGTATCTTTAAGTCTTTATATAGTATGGATATTAAATTTTTGTCTCTCATATATCCTCCACGTATTTTCCTAGGTTTTTGCCTTTTTGTTTTGTTTTTTTGCTGTTTTTATCATAGAGAATTACATTTTTGTGTAGCCAAATCATTGTTATCATACTTCAAAAGATCTTCCCCAGCTCAAGATTAAACATCTATTCATATTTTCTTCTTGGGCATTCAAGGTTTTTTTCTAACATTTAAATCTTTAATATTTATGTAATTAATTTTGGCATATACTGTGTATTAGAGAATTTTTTTTTATTCTTATGTTAATCCCCATACATTACATCATTAGTTTTATTTTTTTTTTTTAAAGATTTTATTTATTTATTTGAGAGAGAGAGAGCACATGAGAGGGGGGAGGGTCAGAAGGAGAAGCAGAC
>NW_028030024.1:0-583 GCF_054177405.1 Leptonychotes weddellii
CAACTTTCAAATATATAATACAGTATTGTTAATTATGGTCACTATGCTATACATTACATTCCCAGGACTTGTTTTATAACTGAAAGTTTGTACATTTTGACCACCTTCACCCATTTTGACCACCTCTCCATCCCCTACCTTTGTCAACCACCAATCTCTTTTCTGTGTCTACGAGTTTGTTTGTTTGTTTGTTTGTTTGTTTGTTTGATTCCACATATAAGAGAGATGGTTTGGTATTTGTCTTTCTATCTATCTTAGCATAATGCCTGCAAGATCCATCCATGTTGTTGCAAATGATAAAATTTCCTTCTTTTTTAATGGCTGAATAATATGCCATTGTGTGTGTGTGCATGTGTGTGTGGGTGTATATATCTCTATCTCTATCTCTATCTATATATTTCTTTATCTATTTTCTTTACCCATTTATCCATCGATGGATACTTAGGTTGTTTCCTTATCTTAGCTATTATAAATCATGCGGCAATGAACATGGGATTGCAGTTATCTTTTTTCTTTTTTTTTATTATGTTATGTTAATCACCATACATTACATCATTAGTTTTTGATGTAGTGATCCATGATT
>NW_028030025.1:0-583 GCF_054177405.1 Leptonychotes weddellii
GGTGGGTCTGGTGGGCCTGGTGGTCCTGGTGCTGGTGGGTCTAGTGGTGCTGGTGGGTCTGGTGGGTCTGGTGGTGCTGGTGGGTCTGGTGGGTCTGGTGGTGCTGGTGCTGGTGGGCCTGGTGCTCCTTGTGGTGTGGTGTGGAAAGAGGATGCAGCCTGCCCACGTTGGTGTGCCAAGGTGGAAGGCATATGGTGCTAACCTCTTGTTTGCTATTGACAAATTACCGGGTAGAGGTTCGAACTCACTCCGACCATTTGGGTTGCCCGGTCTGCCCCGGTCCGAGGGACTTCTGGACACTTGGCGTGTGAAGGCCGCCAGAGTGCTTGGCTCCTGGGATGCATCGGTTGCCCTCCGGGCCGTGATGGATGGGCCCCTCCCTGCGCCCCCGTCAACTGGGGATGGATGAGCTCATTTGTTGTTTTCCTTTGCATTTGTGCGACCCCCCGGATTCTCTCCTATGTGCCTTGGCCATCAATATTTCTTCTTACACGTGAATTTCCCGTTTACATTATTTGTCCCTGTTTCTACTAGTCCTTTTGTTTTCATCTTTTTAATTTGAATTGCAGATATTCTCTGGCTC
>NW_028030026.1:0-583 GCF_054177405.1 Leptonychotes weddellii
CCAGGCGACATCGTCTGAAGGTCTGGAGGGAGGGAGAGACAGAGAGGCAGACTGAGACACTGTAAAGTCTTGCTGATAATGTCACTCAGCATCTCAACACTCAACAGCTCAGGGTGGACCCGGCCAGCACCTGGCCAGCACAGCAAGGTGAAAAGTGACAGCAGGTGGCGGGGCTGGAGAGCCGCAGATGGCGGGGCAGAAGGGTAGCTGACAGGACCCAGGCCACGGGGACAAGTTTCAAGACTGACAGAGGCAGGCAGAGTCCCCAGGCAGAAGTGGTAGCCTGAGGCTGGGACCAGACACTGACCAGCGAGGACAGGGCCGCCCTGAGGCAAGTCGGTGGCCCTGGGACCTGCAGGTGAGCGGGGTGGCCCTGCGAGGTATGCCAGCTCCAGGGGCTGCAGGGGTAGGTTGCCCCCCGCCCCCCGCCTCTGACTCGGGAAATGCAGATTGGGAGCCAGGGGCACTTGGGGTGTGGAACAGCGCAGGCACCAGCACCCAGTGCCCTCCTCTTTTAGTTGATTCTAGTTATAGACCATAGAAACCAAGTGGAGCCAGCTCGGGATTTTTTGTAAGGAGAGGG
>NW_028030027.1:0-583 GCF_054177405.1 Leptonychotes weddellii
GATCATGACTTGAGCCGAAGGCAGTCGCTTAACCAACTGAGCCACCCAGGCGCCCGAGATTACTTTCAAGAAAAAAAGAATCAGGAGGAGACAATATACTGCAGTTACTACGAGCCAACTCAAGTTTGACTGTGGAGGGTCAATCTCCTCTTTGTCATTTAAAATCATGTGCTCTTATGCAAGTAACTTCTCTGTGCCTCAGTTCTCTTGTCTCTAATGTGGGGATATCAACATCCCATGAGCTTGTTGGTGGGTTAAATAGCTTATACACACAAAGCTCTTGGAGCAGTGTCCATAGCAGTGGCTCAATAAATACTGTCAATAAGGGGCGCCTGGGTGGCTCAGTCGGTTAAGCGGCTGCCTTCGGCTCAGGTCATGATCCTGGAGTCCTGGGATCGAGCCCCACATCAGGCTCCCTGCTTAGCGGGGAGTCTGCTTCTCCCTCTCCCTCTGCCTGCCACTCCCCCTGCTTGTGCTCTCTTTCTCTCTGACAAATAAATGAAAAAAATCTTAAAAAAGAAATCTTTAAAAAAATTTAAATACATACATACTGTCAATGGGACTCTCACTCTCCAAATAGGGA
>NW_028030028.1:0-583 GCF_054177405.1 Leptonychotes weddellii
GGGAGCCTGCTTCTCCCTCTGACCCTCCCCCCTCTCATGTGCTCTCTCTCTCTCATTCTCTCTGTCTCAAATAAATAAATAAAATCTTTAAAAAAAATAAAAATAAAATAAAATAAAATAATGGATTTTAGTATTTTTCTGGAGTTCAGCAACTATTACTAAAGCAATTCTAGTAGAGTTCATCAACTCAACAAGCAAAAACCCATGAAGAACTCTCATACACTGCTAGTATGAATATAAAATAGCATATCCACTCTTTAATTTTTAAAAAGAAATGAAAGCATAGGTTCATACAAAGTCATACACCTGAATGTTTGTAACAGCTTCATTTGAAATAGCCCCCAAATTGCAAATAACCCAAAGACAATGAAGAGTTGAGTAGACAGATTTATAAAATGACATACACCTCAGCCTTTAAAATGAATAAAGTTCATATATGTAACAGTATGAATAGATCTAAAAATCTTTATTCTGTCTATTACACAATGAAAAAAGGATCATATTATCAAGACAATATATTACAGACCCAACATTCGAGGACCTAAATATATAAGGCAGACATCGATAGCACTGCAGAGAGAAA
>NW_028030029.1:0-583 GCF_054177405.1 Leptonychotes weddellii
CTAAATTATATGACTAATTGCATCAAATTTCTACTTTACTTTGGCAATGGCCTTACAAAGCTTGCATGTGCAAAATGACTTTCCTGATCAGCTTTAACAGTTCTATCTGTCATGATTATTTTACAACTTCCATATCAGAATACATAAAATAATGATGGATAAAAATATTTGAATGCCCTCTGAAACACTCTGAATTGTCTTGTATCAAAGTCATCCTAGAATATCCCCATGCTTTCTTCAATTCCTGCAACTTGTATTCACCAAATAGAGTATTTGATTAGGGAATTCATAATCTGATAAATATAAATTAGTTCAGGAAGTTCTCATTCTTTTCTTGAAACATATCCAAGAATCATGTAGATTATCTGGATCATTTCCTTAGTATGTATAATGCCGTAATCATACTAGAAATGCATGGTATTCACATTGACAGTATATCCTTTACAGTAACGCACTTGTGAAATTGAGGTGCTCTAAAGGTAAAGGCCATTAATATTAAATAGACACTGATTCTATAATAATCCAAACCTAAGAAATCATCTAGTGAGGCTACCAGGGGATGGGCCACTCACTATAGATACTC
>NW_028030030.1:0-10410 GCF_054177405.1 Leptonychotes weddellii
AATAGAAAACCTGAACAGACCTATAACCACTAAGGAAATTGAAGCAGTCATCAAAAATGCTGCCATCAAAAGGAATGAGATCTTGCCACTTGCAACGACGTGGATGGAACTGGATGGTATGATGTTGAGGGAAATAAGTCAAACAGAGAAAGACATGTATCATATGACCTCACTGATATGAGGAATTCTTAATCGCAGGAAACAAACTGAGGGTTGCTGGAGTGGGGGTTGGGGTGGGAGGGATGGGGTGACTGGGTGATAGACAGTGGGGAGGGTAGGTGCTCTGGTAAGCGCTGTGAATTGTGCCAGACTGTTGAATCTCAGATATGTACCTCTGAAACAAGTAATGCAATATATGTTAAGAAAAAAAAAAGAAGAAGAAGAAGGTAGCAGGATGGGAAGAATGAAGCGGGGGAAATCGGAGGGGTAGACGAACCATGAGAGAAGATGGACTCTGAGAAACAAACTGAGGGTTCTAGAGGGGAGGGTGGTGGGAGGATGGGTTAGCCTGGTGATGGATATTGAATGGGGCACGTTCTGCATGGAGCACTGGTTGTTATGCACAAACAATGAATCATGGAACACTACATCTAAAACTAATGATGTAATGTATGGGGATTAACATAAGAATAAAAAAATAAATAAAAAAATAAAATAAAAAAAGAGGTTAAGAAAAGAAAGCTTTAATAATGCTAGAGAAAAATATGGAAAGCACTGTTGATAATTTCTTGTAGTTAGAACAAGGTATAACAGTTTTATTTTTATTTTTCAGTTGCAAGTTTAATGCAGAGACAATTCAACAGCAATGTTCTGCTAGTGATTGGTTTTTACTAGTTTAGAACCAATTTTGCTTAAAAAAAAATTCTCTTTCTTAAAGACTCCATGTCTCCAAATACTAATTTGAAAATAATTAAACTTCAAAATCCAGTTCAGTTAATGGGATTAAATTCACCTGAAAAATAGAAAGTGACTCTGGCATAATTTTTATAATATTCTCTGAGAAGCCAAAATTCAGGTTTTTGCTCTTACTTTTAGGGATATGTTTGTAAAGTGTCCCTATTTTCTCATTACTAGTTTCTCTGCAGAATGAAGAATGAACAAATCTCATTGAGAAATCACTTGTAACCAGCTGAGAATCTAATTTTACATGTTTACAAAAGGTAAGTTATAAGAGGGCATCATGTAATCCAAGCTTATTTTGCACATGCCCTGATTATCCAATTTAGTGATACATCATGTCTTACTCAGTAAAGTCTAGTGTTCCAGTTCTTTGATGACAAATGCCTGTTTCGCATCAAGGGTGGGGTAGCTACACCAAGAGCAAAGCTCTATATCTCAAGTACAATATAAGACCTCAGATTGAACCCTATTTCACGGAGTAGCTTAAAATGTCAGTATCACATGGAACCCCTTGAATAATGGAAGAGGCAAGATGTGTCAACAGGAAGAGACATTCATCTCGATGTACGCTGAAGCAAGAGATAACAAAGACCTCTACCACTCCCCGCCGAGTGAGGTGCTGAGCATTCCAGTATCAAAGACACACAGCTGTTGTTGAGGCAGATGCGGGAAGTCTCCGGGCCTCAGTAAATCATTCCCCAACTGTACTTGTGTCAAATAAAATTTACAAAATGATCATACAGAAACAAGGCGGGGCGGACTACAGTTGCTATTGTCTTTGTCCTGCATAATTTATCGTCTGACTAGCTCGGATAAGTATATTGTCTTTCCTCGAGGGATGGACTGTGGCACCTCGACTCCCACCCAACTGTGCGGAATCAGCACTGAACATTCTGGCACCTGATCATCATTGAGTGCAGATATGACATAATGGCCCCTGGAAGCCCTGCCCAGAATTTTCTAAATTAGAAGAGAGTGGCTAGATCTCTTTTTTTCTTTGAAGCTAACTTGAAAAGTGGGTCTGGGGACACCAACTACAAGAGAAACCTTGTCTGGGGTGGATGGCAACGAAGAACTTCACCTGATCCTTGATCCTGGAAAACAGTGACAGTTAAAAATCTCATTTCCCCTGTGTTCCAGGAGATAGTTTACTGCAAGGACCCCAACTCTACCCTTCCCCATGGCTTAGCTAAAATTCATCCCTAGTTTATCCATGCCAAGGCCAGACACAGACCCTCCACAGTCCTATTCTCCACTCATTCATGATGCTCTGGTGTATCCCCACGGATCAATTGGAACAAAATGCTTGTTAACCAAACTTTAAATTTTTCTCCTTCCTCCAGACCCCCGAACTTTGACCCATCTTCAGGCTATTTCAGCACAAAACCCCTCCTGATAATAAGCAGGCATGAGGTAAAACTTTCTCTGATCTACCATCCAACCATGCCATCCTGTCATCCCACTTCCAACACTTCAGATAAAAATCTGACTTTTTTTTTTTTGAACCTAACCCTTGTGAGCCTTGCAGATCTTACCACCAGAGCTTTCTCCCTGTTCCAATAGTTCTTTCCTCTCCTTGCAAAAATCTTTTTGAATAACATCTCTCCTTACTAAGTCCAGATTTTGTTTCTAGTTGATAGAGTGAGGGCTATAACCAAGGAAAAGCAGAGGCAAAGGAGGGATGAGAAGTCAAAGGGGATGTCTTGGTGGTGCTGAATCCATGGTTCAGTTCCTGAAGCCCTCATTCCTGATGCCCATTAGCTATATAACCCATGACTTTTGACTTTCTCAGAGTCTATGTTCCAGTGGGTTTTATCCCCACTGGCCACTCACACCTCTCTCCAGCGGTCGGCTTCTTTTGGCAATCCTGAAACTATTTTGTATCTGAATCTTAAACTTTCCAGAATTTTAATGTCATGGATAGAAATTCCTTTTGTGCCAACACAGAGAGTATGAGAGTCTGGGGAAATGTGCTAATAGTAGTCAGAGATCTCTAGAGAGGGATTTCTCTTGAAAAATGCACTTTCTATGTCCATATTAAAATGTAGAGATGTGACTATGATTAAAAGCTCATCTACAAAAATGCAAATATATGTGGATATAAATGATAATGCCTGTTAGGCAGTATAATAGAGGAAGAAGGGCATGTCCTTTGTAGCAATGCAAATGTGAGTTTAAATCCCAGCTGTGCGATCTTTTCGAAGATAGCTTCTGCATCTGTAAGAAGGGAACATATTTCCTTTCTTATTAGATTCTTGGGATGATTAAATGAGACAATGTTGAAATGGTTTACAGAGAACTTGGCCCATAATAGGCACTGAATAAATAATATTTGTTATTATCATTAACATTCTTTTATAAATTCAAGAGTAGTATTCAGAAGTAAGAGAGTATATTATTATTTCCTGGAGAAAAAATTGCACATTATAATCTCTGTTCCCCCAATAGAGATAATGAAAGTTATAGAGAAGACAAATGGGGAGCTATCCTTTTTCTTATTCATCACTCACTGAAACCTTGGCATCACCTTTGATATCTTTCTCATTAACCAACTCTGCTTGATCTGCCATCTATTCAGTATTTACTGTATCTAGTGAGGTCTGTGTCCAAAACTTTTATTTAACATGCCCCTTTTTTTGGCTCAGTCTCACATCATCTAACTGTGTCTTATCTGGATTTTCAATAGTTTCCTACTTGGTCCTTTACAAATCAGGTTTTTCTTCCACACACTCCCTTGAATGGGCTCTCCTCTTAATAAGTAATTTGTGACTCTTCCCTGTTATCTTAACAAAATTATTGCAGAAATCTTAACAATGGGTTTCTGTTTCAGATAAGGGTAAAATTCTGGGCTTTGAGTGAGATATAAATACTAAATTAGATTTCAGGTCATTATCTCTGACAAAGGAGGTGAGGAGGAAGGATTACACTCTATGTTTGGGAAGAAGTTTACCTGAAGATGTATAAAGAGCTGAAGGGGATAACTCTGGCAGGTACTGTCACCTGCCTACACAATGTACATCTTCCTTTTCCTCTTCACTAGTATTTCTTTGATTTGGCTGGGGAGTGACAACGTTGCCAGCTTAAAATTAAATTTCCTCAACTCCCGTGCACCTGAGTTCCCACCTGACATGCTTCTGGACAGTAAGGCTGGAGAGAAAGTAGGCTACGGAGAGTGGTGGTTTGATAGTAATACCTTTCCCATTCTGTGACTTCCTTCTTCCTCACAATGCCGGGTTTTGTGGTGCTGCTTTCAGCTAGAGCAACTGCCTTCTGAACATGAAGACAAAGAACACACATTAAGGACAGCACAATAGAAAGAAGAGGAGGCCAAGACATTTGTGATATCCTGGGGCCACTGGACCAGCCCTGAGCTACCCGCCTCCAGAATTCTTTCACCTGTTAAAAGACAACCCTTAATTCGATGAAGTCACTGTTTCTGGAGGTGTTCTGTTCATGTGTTATTAAGGGACACTCTAATAATTCTCTTCAGCTTTTCAGAAACAGATCCATAAATAGAGAACGAACTGATGGTGGCCAGAGAAGGGGAGGGGAGGGTCAAAATGGGTGAAGGGAGGCGGGAGAAACAGGCTTCCAGTTATAGAAGGAGTAAGTCATGGGGATGAAAGACACAGTGTAGGGAACAGAGTCAATGATGCTGTAACAGCGTTACATGGTGACCAGTGGGAGCTACGCTTGTGGGGAGCACCAATGAGATGAGGTGCACAGAGAAGTTGAAAGGCTATGTTGTACACCTGAAACAAATGTGTGTGACAACTGTACTCAAATTTAAAGATAAAAAATATATACAAATAAAAATAATATTTCTTTTCATCTTTTCTCCAACATTTCTATTACATTAAGCTCAGCCCTGAATACCATGATGATAGAATTTTAAAATTTATAAGAGTTCACCTCAGGCTCTCAATACTTCTGTCTCATTCTTTCTTTAAATGTCATTTACAGAAAATTTCAAACATATACAAAAATATACAAAAGCAGCAAATACTGTAATGTGCTCCTATTTATCTTCACAATGATCAATGCATGGCGACTCTCATTTTATCCATAACATCTCCTCCTCTGCTCCATTCCCACCACAGGATTTATTTTCTAAGCAAATCAGAAATGGTTTATCTTAAAAGTGCAAGTTGGAATAAAGTATGATTTTGTTTGGAGTAATATTCACATTAGCAATAAGCATATTAGCAAAGGAGCACTTAAAGCCATTAACCCAAAAGTCATTCGCTGTCACTTAGGAAAGGGAGGGAATCTGGGATAAGATGATCCCCACTCCCCAAGGAAGATTCCATTTGATGCAGGTGAAAATCAAGGCAAGTATGGTTACAATGGAAGAACTGTACATTGGCTATCTGAGGGTTTAGGGATGAAAAATACTTGAGAATAGTGAGAAGCTGCAAAGGAAGGATGTTCAGGACAGATGAAAACATCTCTGCAAACCAAGAGTGTTTTGTTCACAACGCACAACTAATAAAGGCCACGACATTCCTTCTAAAGCGATAATTGCTGTGCACAGTGTTTAACTAACAACCTTGGAAAAAGTCTCATTGCCCCAGCCTGAGGCCAAAATCCTTATGCTCTTTCCATTTTTGTTCTTTTTTTTTTCTCTTTCCATTTTTGATCTACCATATATTTTATAAACATGGCCAACGGCCGAGAAGAAAGGCCACTTGTGTTTCACATTTTGCCTTCCGCGTCTCTACTTTTCTGTTTCTAATTTCTGTCTTGATATGGTGCTTTTCAACTCCTTCTCTAGTAATAGCCGATGTTAGTCAATGCGATGTGTATATTTCTCCATGATTATACACTGCACGTTCAAATACTTAAGCACAGCTTGATATTAAAAAATGAACAAACAAAAACACAGACTTTTAAATACTGAGGACAAACAGGTGGTTGCCAGAGGGGAGGCGGTTGGGGGTGCTGGGTGAAGTAGGTGAACGGGATTAAGAGGGACAAACTCCCAGTTATAAAACGAGTAAATCACAGAGCTGAAGCGCACAGCATGGCGGATATAGCTGATGCTATCATGACGTTGTGCGCGGACAGATGCGGACTACTTTGATGGTGATGAGCACTGAGCAATGTACAGAACTGTCGAATCCATTTGCTGTGCTCCTGAAACTAATATAATATTGTATGGTGATTATACTTCAATAATAAATTTTTTAAAAGATTTTATTTATTTGAGAGAGAGAGAGGGAGAGAGAGCACAGAGGGAGAGGGAGAAGCAGACTCCCCGCTGAGCCTAGAGAGCCCAACATAGGGCTCGATCCCAGGACCTTGAGATCATGACCCCAGCCAAAGGCAGATGCTGAATGACTGAGTCATCCAGGTGTCCCAATAATATATTTTTAAAATATGGTCTCTTTTGTTTGATTTTTAACTAAACAAAATCATTCTGTATTAGTCTATGACTTGCTTTTCTATGACTTGCTTTTCTAAAGCATCCTAGGGTAAGCAAACATTTATATTTTCCAATTTCTGCATGCATACATGTCCATATAATTTTGCACAAACTGGAATATATAATGCGATGTTAGATTTTTTTTTTTTAAGATTTTATTTATTTGTCAGAGAAAGAAAGAGAGAGAGAGTGAGTGCACAAGCAGGGGGTGGGGGGGTGGCAGAGGGAGAAGCAGGCTCCCTTCTGAGCAAGGAACCCCATGAGGGACTTGATCCCAAGACCCCGAGATCATGACCTGAGCTGAAGACAGACGCTTAACCAACTGAGCCACCCAGGTGTCCCTAGATTGTTTTTTTGTTTTTTTTTAAAGATTTTATCCATTTATTTGAGAGAGAGAATGAGATGGAGAGAGAGAGCATGAGAAGGGGGAGGGTCGGAGGGAGAAGCAGACTCCCTGCTGAGCAGGGAGCCCGATGCGGGACTCGATCCCGGGACTCCAGGATCATGACCTGAGCCAAAGGCAGTCGCTTAACCAACTGAGCCACCCAGGCGCCCCCTAGATTGGTTTTCTTGATGTAATATTTTAACTGTTTTCTTTCCCTCTCCCTCCTCCTCTTTCTACTCCCCTTCCTCCTTCCCTTTATCTGCTTTAATGTAACTACTCTTCCCTTTGGTTAACAACATCAGGTTTGGAATCAGGATGCTTAACTTCAAATTTTGGTTCCCCCAGATATGTAGTCTAGAGCAAGATAACCATTCCCTTGCTTGTAAAATGAGGACGATAGTGGTCCCTATGTCATAAGGCTATTGGATTAAGATTATTCCTATACCTGAGGTGCTTAGCACACTGTCTGATAGACAGTTTACCAACATAAGCTGATATTAACTAGAGCCTGCTCCTTTCCAGCTTGTCTTGTTACGTTTTTACCTGGATCACAGTATTCCACCAGAACGGCCTTCTGTCTGTTCTTAAACAGGCCAAACTTTTTCTTATGGCCTTAGCACTGGCTGCATCTCTCTTTGGTATTTTACCATCTATTTATCTACGCATTTTTTTCTCATCTTGCCCACTAAAATATAAGCTCTAAGTGAGTGGGAATCTGGATTCTCTTGTTCTACACTGTGTCTCTATTCCCTAATGTCAGGTAGGAGACAGTGTTTCTCATCTTACATCTGCTTGTTGAATGAATGATTTCATTTTGTATTTAGCCCCCAAGTAACCCATAAAGATGGACATTATTTCCTCATTTTTATAAATAATGAAAGTGAACTAAGTGCTTTCTTTAAAGTTAAGAGTAAGCTGTTGAACTGGGCTTAAATCCAATTTTTCCTTCTGTATGTCAAGTGTTCTTTCCACTGTTCCTTAAATGTTATTTATCTTTTTAATATTCACATATTCAGCCTCTTCAATGAGATTGTAAATCTCTTCAAATCGTGCGTTTTACTGTCTCTAGTTTATATAACAATGCTTGGCTCACGATAAGTATGCAATAAGCATTTGTTGTGAGCAATGATTCTCTCTTTCACGGGTTTGCGCTTTTGCCTCCTGTATGATATACGTAAAATGACTTGTCCTAAGCTTACTATCAAACTTACTTGTTTGTTTAGGTGCTTGTGGTTAAAATTAATTTGGCAACGGGTATGCAAGGAATGTCGATGGCACTCTTAGGAGACACTCTGGTTTCTGATCCTTCATCCGCAAGAACAGAGCGAAAGTGAATCCCAGGCAAGAAAGTGAGTCCGGAGACAACGGGAAGAGAACACAGTTCATGTTACAGGCATCTGCGAGCACCGACGGTAGCGGCTTGCACAACCAGAGAAACTAGGGCAGGTGCCAGCGGTGCCCACGACGATCCAGGGAAATTAGGTGGAATAGTTCAGCCAGAAATGGACAAGGATAGAAAGAACATGGAGAGAATTTTTAAAAATCCAGAAAGCTAGTGTTTGGAATAGGCGTGGTTCAGATCGGTGTAGTGAGTGAGACCGTGCCTAGAGATCTCGGAGGCTCTTCTCCCAAGACTCCCCAGGATGCAGCTCGCTGGACGGGCGTGTGCCCTGAAGCCACCGGGCTGGTAAGCCACAGTTGTGTGACTCGTGGCACGGACAGGTGGTCCCATTTTACATTTCAGCTAGAGTGGAATGAAGGAGGACCGTGCAGAACGAGAGGCGCTAAGGGGAGGACTTCGTCTGATCACGTATTTCACCTGCAGGATCTGGCAGGTCTGCTCCCTTCACTCTGTTCCTACAGCTGTGAACGCAGTCTGGGTCCTCATCATTTACCCCCTGGATCCAGACTGCATGCCACCCACCAGTCCCCCTGCTTCCAGAGGCCAATCCACAGTCTCTAGAACTGTCCTTGTACGTGCAAAGTGGCCATCCCAATCCACTGCTACCGCCCCCTACAGGCTCCTGGTGAAGAGCTGAAGAGCGGTCACCTCCTGTCTCATCCCGTTTGTCGGGGTCCGCTCACATGTCCATGAGTGCCCCCTAACTCTAAAATGCACACCACCATTCAGAAAGCTTGTGCAAATGCACATCTTCCGATCTCACATTCAAAGATTCAAATTCTGTAGTTCTGAGATGGGACCCAGCAATTGAATTTTTAGCATGTGCCACAGGAAGTGAGATAAAATACCATATAACGTGCAAAACTAGAAGTTTCTCTAAAACCATGCTATTTCATGAGGATTTGTCTACAACACCTTCCCTTCCCTCTAAATATTTTTGTCTCAGAAAAAAATGCTATAAATTCTCCCCAAACCTGCTCAGGTATTGCTAGTAGTCTCCTCACTGAGCATACCTATAGCCCTTCTCTCTAGCAGATGGTTAGTCAATTTCTCCTCCGTATTAATTCTGTGCCTTGTAGATACTTACCCTAATATTGTCTTTTTACTGTTACTTTCACAACTAAAGTCTAGGCTCTTGAAGGGGTGATAGGATGTCATAACCACCTTTTCTTGCCCCAGCTGTTAGCACAGTGCTTGGTACATGTTAAGTGGGTAATACATGGTTAGTAAACCTCAGCATTTCTTATGCTGACCCAAAGAATCAAGGGCAAGTTTGATTCTATGTGTTTATCCCCATTACATGTATCAATCCCTACATAAGGTTCTCCTAATCCAAGTTTTAGTTTGCAGGGAGTAGGGAGGGCTTCATGGTTACAAAGGCAGAGTTACTATTATCTCTTTGCAATCCAGGTTTTTGTTGTTGTTGTTGTTGTTTTCTCTAGAAGAACATTAAGTCAAGAACCTCACCATCAATAAGTAAATCAGGCTGGAGAAAATAACTTACAATAAACTGATTTATAACATGAACAGATTGTTACTTACACTGTAGACACTTCAAATAGGGGAGCTAAGCTGTTAATTAAGATGAAAGAGAGAAGGCTGCTTGGTGAGTTGTGGGATCATGGGAATGAAGATGCCTTTAGAGCAAAAAGATCTATTTCTATCCCTTCCTCTTTTCCTAAATCGCTACCACCCCTTTTAGCCATTGTCTTAAACCCATGGGGTTGTAAGTGATAACCGAGAACCTTTAGATTGAGATGTAGCAACATTCTGAAAGGGGTTGTTCTAAAAAAAAAATTCCTTCTTATCTCTTTCCCTTATCCAAGCTTATATCAAGAAAACTATATATTCCAAGGTTCCCATATACATATATTTCAGTTCCTCATATATATATATAACCATTGCTCTTTGTTCTCTCTATATTTTTTTAATTTTTTTATTATTATGTTAATCCCCATACATTACATCATTAGTTTTTGATGTAGTGTTCCATGATTCATTGTTTGTGCATAACACCCAGTGCTCCATGCAGAACGTGCCCTCTTTAATACCCATCACCAGGCTAACCCATCCTCCCCCCCTCCCCTCTAGAACCCTCAGTTTGTTTTTCAGAGTCCATCGTCTCTCATGGTTCATCTACCCCTCCGATTTTCCCCTTCATTCTTCCCCTCCTGCTATCTTCTTCTCATTTTTTTTTCTTAACATATATTGCATTATTTGTTTCATAGGTACAGATCTGAGATTCAACAGTCTTGCACAATTCACAGCGCTGACCAGAGCACATACCCTCCCCAGTGT
>NW_028030031.1:0-583 GCF_054177405.1 Leptonychotes weddellii
ATGACCTGAGCCGAAGGCAGTCGCTTAACCAACTGAGCCACCCAGGCGCCCTAGTCTACTTGTTCTAATCAGTTCAACAGGAAGGTGAGATAAAATGTGTTGGCATCCTACAAATGGGACAACGACATTACAGATGAGTTGACTTAAGGAAATGGAGTCATTAATTCTTTTTTTTCTTCCAACAACAAATACCATTTCCAACATATTTTCATGGTGCTTTTATTTCCTTGTTTGGAATAGGTATTTAGGAAGGGAAAGATATAGAAAAATTCCCTTATTTTTGGTATGTTGTGACCTTTATTTTTTAAAGAGTAATAAGAGCAGGATTCTGAATAAGACTCCAATACACACATCTTTCCACAGGAGGCTAGGATTTCATCAAGTAGGAAAGCAATTAGAGCATAGTCACTGTTATATCAAATTAAAGCATTTAAAAAATCATAGCCACAGCTGTAGAACTCCCACTGAAAAAGAGCTAAAATTAAAAATTCTCAGGTCCATAACTGTGACTCCCTATTGCTGGGCTGCACTTCAGATGCCTTGCCAACCCACTGAAGTTTGCATGACTGTTCTTTGAGGCAAG
>NW_028030032.1:0-583 GCF_054177405.1 Leptonychotes weddellii
CCTCCCCCCCTCATGCTCTCTCTATCTCATTCTCTCTCTCAAATAAACAAATAAAATCTTTAAAAAAAAAAAAATTAAAAACCAAACACATAAAAACGTAAGTGCTAACCACTGTAAATGCCAAGAGGAGAAAAAGCACAGAGGGCCAGGAAGGTATGTAATAGAAGACCTGCCCTACAAAAGAACAGCTAAGGAAGGCAGCCCAGAGAAAGCTGGGACAAGAGGGGTGGGAGAGAAGGAACCACATGCGAGGGTCCTGCGGCAGAGACACAGTGCCCTTTAGTGGCACTAAAAGAAAGAGCACCAACTCTGTCACCACCTCCTGCCAAACAGGCCTCCCCCCTTCGGGGATGCATGGCCTGCGCCTCCCTAGCAGGCCTGCCTGGTCCCTGAAACCTAGTCTCTCCACCTGGACCCCTCTCGGTAGCAGCCACACCCAATTTCCAGAATTACCAAAGGCTGTATTTTCCTATGAACTGATACAGAGCAAAGCTTGTGGTGTATCAGCTGTGACAAGGGCAGATCGGAACCGGGGAGGGCAGAGGATTCTAGTACCACGAGTCACAGTCAAACCACAGACAAC
>NW_028030033.1:0-583 GCF_054177405.1 Leptonychotes weddellii
TATACCACATCTTCTTTATCTCTCAATGGACATCTTCCATCCCCAAATTTCTATCTCCAAGCCAGATCTTCTCCCCTGAGCTCCAAGCTAGACCTTCTCCCCTGAGCTCCAAGCCTGGATCTCTAACCTTGGGCTTGACATCTGCGCTTGTCCCCTCCACCATCATGCCCCACCTGCTGCCCTTCTCTATTTCAGACCCTGACTCTCCATCCTCCCACTGGTCCCCACGACCTAGGGGCCATCTGTCCTGCTAGTGCTGCTGTCTGGATCTCTCTCCTGTCTGCTCACAGCTCTTCCTTCCTCTCCTTCACCACCATCCTCCCGCATCGCCATCATTTCTACCCGGCCTATTACAATTACCTCAGTAATGTCCTTCCCTACTCAGTCTGTTCTCCACACAGTCTCCAACGTGATCTTTCTAAAAAGTAAGTCAAATTCACATGCCCCGCTGAAAGCCGGCAGTAGCTTCCTTTTGCTCTTAGCATAAAATCAAACTCCTTACGACAGCCTCCAAAGGCCCCAGCTCTCCCGTGAAGGCTCCTGCCTTACTCTAGGAAACACTTTTCTATTCCCAGATGCTACC
>NW_028030034.1:0-583 GCF_054177405.1 Leptonychotes weddellii
CAAGGATGCTCAACAAGTTGCCCAAGTTTGCATGGTTAGTACAGAAGACAGTCAGGATTGGAACGCAGGCAAACTGGCTCCAAGCCCACACTCTTACACTTCTTTTGAACTTCCAAATCATATTTTATTCCTGCTGGATAATTATTAGTCCCCAGTAATATACCTGCATTAGAGCGTCAGCCTAGGAGTTAGGAAACTTGGATTATTGTTCTGTGCTTTAACTTGGGAGGAAACAGCGTTCTAGGGAGGGAAAGTGCATGTACAAAGGCCTAGAGGTTGTAGGGAGGAAGAAGTAAGACCAACATTAGGAACAATGGGAAACCACTGCAGTGTTTTTTGTTTTGTTTTGTTTTAAAGGTTTATTTATTTATTTTAGAGAGGGTTGGGGCAGAGGGACAGGGAAAGAGAGAATCTCAAGCAGACTCCCTGCTGAGTGCGGAGCCTGCCATGGGGCTCAGGCTCTATCTGACGACCCCAAGATCATGATCTGAACAGAAATCAAGAGCCAGAGGCTTAATGGACTGAGCCACTCAGGCGCCCTCTTCCAGTAAAGATTTATTTACCATCGCAGTGTTTTAAGCTG
>NW_028030035.1:0-583 GCF_054177405.1 Leptonychotes weddellii
TTGAGGGGTAGTTCAGGTTCCCATCGCAGGATGCTATGTCTGCCAGGTCTTATGCCTAAATTAAGAGATAAGCTGGAAAGAAGAACTTAATCAGTTAGAAAGTACAGACCAAGGTCAAAATGGAGGTTGTTAAACTCCTCTTTCAGACTCGTGGGACTGAGCCCTTACTCTCCATGCAAGCTTAGAGGATGAGTAATCAGGGTTGAAAGGGGGCAATTGAGGTGATAAACTTCTGAATAGTTGGGGGAGTACCAAAATAAGAAACCTCAAAAAACCTGGGGTCCAGGGCTATCACCTTAGGGATTTTCTAAATTTTGTAAGGCAGCAATCTCTAAACACCTCTGAGAAAGGTAATGGGTACACAGATCAACTTTTCCTTCCAGATGTGATAAAACGCATTGCCATAATAAATCCTGGGATGAGAGTGCTCTCCAGTTGCTTTTATTGGATCTGGAAAACTTATGGGGACTGTGAGACAGAACCCAGGATGTAGCCACAAAGGAAACTCAGCTCCATGACATGGAGAATTGCTCAGGCTGCTACTGAGAAGAACACAAAACCACAAAATATTTAAATTTCCTTG
>NW_028030036.1:0-583 GCF_054177405.1 Leptonychotes weddellii
TCCCAGGCAGAAACTTCTTTCCTCTCCCCGCACACCCCCTGCTGTTCTGGCCCCATCAAATCATATTTCCTCTTTCTCTTCACAGGCGGTGCCTTGGCCCAGCTGGTGGCCTCACAGCTCCAGAGCTTGGCTGAGGCCAAGGGCTGGTGGGTCCCTGGGGGCCTGGTGTGGTTCTCTCCAAGTACAGACGAAGCTGAAACCACCAGGTGCAGCTGGATTCCCCCTCTCCTCTGCACAGCCTCGAGGGGGTGAGTCTTCTCCAGTCCCTTCTGCAGTTGGATAAACTGAGGCTCCGAACGGTGAAACCCTTGGCCCAACGTCCACGCCAGCGATGCGGTCAGGATTTGAACCCGGCACCGTCTGAATTCAAACGACCCCCTCCAGCCCCTAGAGCAGCCACCTGGCCCTAACCCCAGGTGCCTCAGTCCCCTCACCTCACACATGGGAAGTCTGCTCACTCCCTGGATGAGACTGGGGAGTGTGGGGCTGTTGGGGTGAGAAATTCTGGCTGGCCTTTCTGCTCTTTCTCCAGCAAGGGCGCGGCGTGGATGGGCTCAAGAAGGACAGACAGAAGAAACAACTG
>NW_028030037.1:0-583 GCF_054177405.1 Leptonychotes weddellii
TGCAAATGGTGGGTATTCATCCTTTCTGATGGCTGAGTAATAGTCCATTGTATATATGAACCATATCTTCTCTATCCATTCGTCTGTTGAAGGGCATCTCAGCTCCTTCCACAGTTTGGCTATTGCGGACATTGCTATAAACAGGCTAGACTTATCCCCCCCCAAAAAGAGAAAGGACCCAAATTAATAAAATCATAAATGAAAGGGGGGAGAAATCACGACCAATACCAAGGAAATAGAGGCAATTATTAGAACTTATTACCAACAGCTGTATGCCAACAAACTAGGCAACCTGGAAGAAATGGATGCTTTCCTGGACACTTATAAACTATCAAGACTGAAACAAGAAGAAATAGACAATCTGAACAGACCAATAGCCAGCAAGAAAATTGAAACAGTAATCAAAAACCTCCCCAAAAAACAAGAGTCCAGGGCCAGATGGCTTCCCAGGGGAATTCTACCAAACATTTATTTTTTTTTTTAAAGATTTTATTTATTTATTTGACACAGAGAGAGAGAGCACAAGCAAGGGGAGTGGCAGGCAGAGGGAGAAGCAGGATCCCCACTGAGCAGGGAGCCCGAC
>NW_028030038.1:0-583 GCF_054177405.1 Leptonychotes weddellii
CATTCTTCTTAAAGGCTCCTAATTCTTGACAACCAAGTCCTGCTGCTAACGCCGGGAGGCCCAGGCACCACCTCCTCCCTGCAGGAAGGGGCCAGGCTGAGGGCCGAGGTCCAGCGCTAAGCAAGCAGAACTCCGCTAGGGTATACTCAGGCAGCACGGCCCCACGGGCCAGGCAGCGTATTCCGGGCCAAGGCCAGCCGTCCCAGGGCTCAGGGAACGGACTCTTCCTAGAACACCCTCTGCTTGATCTTTGGACGCTGGCTATGTACTTCTTCGGAGCGCCGTCCTGACTCCCTGGGACCTGCACCTGCGGCCCCTTTCCCCAAGTGCCCGCGGCTCTCCGTGCAGGAGCTCTGCGAGGCTCTCAGACCCAGGCCCGTCCCTCCCCGCCCCCGCCCGCCGGCAGCTCCACTACAGAAGCTGCTCCCCGCCCCACCCCACCCCCCAACTCCCACCTGCTGCCGACCTGACCCCGGGCTCCGCCAGACTTGAGGGTCTTGGGGCGGTGTCTTCCCCTTTCTCAGCCGTCGGGGAGGTGCCAGCAAGTAGGCATGGCCTTGGTGTGCCTTGTCCCCTCCCGCTG
>NW_028030039.1:0-583 GCF_054177405.1 Leptonychotes weddellii
TTTAGAATATGGAGACACTGTGCTTAATTATATCACCTACAAAAATCATGGCTATTTTTTTTAAATTTTTTAAAGATTTTATTTACTTATTTGAGAGAGAGCAAGAGAGAGCATGAGCAGGGGTGGGGGTAGAGGGAGAGGGAGAAGGTTCCTGATGCAGGACTGAATCCCAGGACCCTGAGATTATGACCTGAGCTGAAGGCAGACACTTAAGCAACTGAGCCACGCAGGCGTCCCAATCATGGTTATTATTAATCAAGGAATCAATACTTAATTCCAAGGATACACAATATATAATAAGTCCTACTGGATGCAGGAATGGGGTGATTTTTACGTCGTTCTAATGTCTAATTTTATTAGAGCAAAAACAGTCAAGATTCACATATCCTGTATTTACTGATTTGACCCCTTGTTCTGACATGAACTTAATTTCCTCCCAGATTACTTCATTTTCCTTGGGGAATTTGTTATCTTTTTTTGTTAAAAAAAAAATACTGTATCTAATGTGTTTGTTTCTTTCTGAAGAGTATGAAGAACTCTATTGTCTCTGGATGGTGTTTTCTCTTTCTCTTGTGTGTGCCTG
>NW_028030040.1:0-583 GCF_054177405.1 Leptonychotes weddellii
ATCACAGACCTGTACCCCTGAAACAAATAATACATTATATGTTAATAAAATTTTTTTAATTAATTTAATAGAATATACATAATGTGAGCAACATCTTGACCACATTGGAAGTGCTACCATTAACAATACATAATTTTTTATCAAGGAACATTCAAGGTCCATTGATAATTTTATTCCTATTTGAAAAATGTGTTTATACATATTTTCTTGCTTTCCTCAATGTTAATATATATTTATACACACACATATATTTTAAACAGTTGTATCTCAAGAAAAAGGGAAGAAAATCAAGGAAAAACACAAAGAATTATTATGATTTGCAGGTTGAAGGAGAGGTGAATCTGGTTATCAAATGGTCACTGCTGGGGCGCCTGGGTGGCTTAGTCAGTTAAGCGTCTGCCTTCGGCTCAGGTCGTGATCCCAGGGTCTTGGGATGGAGCCCGGGATCAGGCTCCCCGCTCCGCAGGGAGTCTGCTTTTCCCTTTCTTCTGCCCCTCCCCTTATCCTGCTCATGTGGGCATGCGCGCAGACACGCATGCTCTCTCCATCTCAAATAAATAAATAAGATCTTTAAAAAAAAAAA
>NW_028030041.1:0-10408 GCF_054177405.1 Leptonychotes weddellii
AAGTCTAAATAGAAAAAAATACCAGAAAAATATGTTCAAAGAAAGGTTGGTAAGTAACTCTGGATCCAACTATAGTACAGGCAGAATTGGTGTCCAGTTAAATAATATTCTGTGATGGTTCTATAACTTTAATTAATGCTATCTTTTCCATATTTATTAATTTAACCAGTAAATACTCATTCAAAATGGAAAATATAACCCAATCAGTTATTTAAAAATGTAAAATATCTTAGAGTTATTTCAGTAACTTGAAATGTTTTACTCAACCCAATTTAACAGTTTGCCTATTTAAAAATACACAAAAGCAAAATTTAAGCTAGATTATCTGCCATGTAAACAAGTATAAAAATTACGAGTTGAGCTTTAAAAGTAAATCTGGGTAATTTAAGGTGAACACTTTCTTTTTGTCTTAGAATTTCTTATTTAATTTCTAAAATAGAAAATATTTCTATGTGGTTGTATTACCTTCTATCATAATTAGTGAGTCTGAATCACAAGTTTCCAAATGATTCTAGGAGCCTCTCTTTTCTGCATAGGAAGAAATATTTGGATGAAACATTTTCTAAAATTGAACCAGTCTGTATGTTATGAAACTAACACCCACTTCCATATGTTCATGTTAATTAATTTCAAAGTGTTAGTTTGCTGTCATGTAGACAAATCCATAAAAGAGCATAGACCACTCCACCCCTGAGATAGTGAATGACAAGGCCCTGGCAGCAGATGGTGACTAGGTCATTCCTTTTTCCATCTGGAATCATACCTGACTGGATTAGAAAACACAGAAATATCATTAGAAATATCATCTATTCTTTATGCCTGGACTGCCCAACTCAGAGCAGTATGTAGGAATGTCTACACAAAGTTAAATGCATGGCTGAAGCTGGTGGCTGAAATCAGTGCATTAATTACCTTTATTGATGCTACCATTGAGTACCATATTTTAGATGGGCCAACTGATGAAAATCAGGCTTATTTCCTGATATTAAAGATAAAAATCACCTGAAGACTTATGAAAAGTTGGATGAAAAATCAACACCTTTTCCAGTTCTCCGACAAGAACTAACAAGGTTTGAGTGCAGAGAATTTCAGAAACTATTAACAGGTAATTGGCAACCTGGCTCACAGAATAAATAGTTTCATATGCACCTTGATCATCTAGATCAGCATCAAAATTATTTATGTAAACACATAGAGTTAGCAGAGTGAAATGTTTGTTTATACTGATTTTCCATTAAAATGAAGGGACAAGTAAAAGGACAAATGGATGCCTTTCATGCTGCGTATAATAATTGAAGACAAAATAATTTTATGAACCAATCTCATTGAAATATCATTGACTTAAATGTAGCCTGCAATGAATATTTGCTGACTTGATTGAGTTAGTTTCTACATGTGGTTAATTGGTAATTCTTAACTCAGACATTCATACTTTAGCTATCTTTTTTTTCTCTTTTTCTGGCTTAAAATTTTCTTTAATCATAGTTAAAATAAAAATTTAAGTTAATACTTTTGTTGATAAAATGCTAAATACATGTGAATTCTCTTGTCTTTTCTCCTTCGATTCTTGCCGTATCGTTTCTTGTTTTTCTTGTTGTAGTTATTTTGTTTGTTCTGGTTGGATTTGGATGTTGATGGTGTAAGCTATTAGTTTCCCAAGTAGAATGCCCATTAAGTTGATTTAGATTACTTAGCAAGAAAACTAAAGATCACAATAAATGGAGGAGATAACACTGACATGTAGGATGGAATAACCCATTCTCCAAAAACTGAATTTCCTTGAACTTTACTATGTGCATAGCCTTTATTGTTCATTGATAAATCTTCAAGGATTATATCCTTTTTAGAATCATCATAATTAAAATATGGAACTAGAAAAGTGCCCTGGTGAATGATATCTGAAAACAATCTGAATATATGGGTCTATAGGATCCTACATGCTAAACCAAAGGTGCTAAATAAGGGAGACAACATTTATTTTCTGTCACACTGTTGTAGTTTTTGAATGTTGGTGAAGTCTGGGGCCAACAGCCAAGAAAGAATTCTTGAGACGTCTTTGGTGCAAAAAAGGTGATTTTATTAAAGCACTGGGACGGGACCATGGGGATTGTGAGGAATGACTGATTATATTCCTGGGAGTTGTGGGGAGGTAAGGAAAAAGGGAGGAGTCCAAAAGGACTTTCATATGCTAAAGAAGACCCTTAGGATACTGGAGGCCTGGCTATTGTAAGTTAAGGCTGTTTTTCCTTCTAGTAAGGCATTAATGTTAAGACAGTTCAGAGCGTCCTGGAGGAATATTATACTCTGCCTATCTCAGGTCCTTTCAATGTGCTGCAAGTCATAAAGAAATTTAATTTTGTTAGGAATGGCTTAGTCTGTTAAGTATCTGCCTTGGGCTCAGGTCACGATACCCAGGTCCTGGGATCAAGTCCCACATCAGACTCCTTGCTAAGCAGGAAGCCTGCTTCTCCCTCTGCCTGCGACTCCCACCCCCCCACCCACGCCCCCGCCCAGCTTGTGCTCTTTCTCTCTCTCTGACAAATAAATAAATAAATAAAATCTTAAAAAAAAGAAATTTAATTTTGTTTACTTTCCCTTCTGCCTTGGTTTCCCACATCATTATGGAGGGGAATGTGATGTTAGGGCTCCAGGAAATTGAGTTATGGGTCTCCTGAAGTTAGGGTATTGATAAGAATACTTTTTCCTTATAAATCACTAAGGCTGGTAAATTGATGGAGACTCATGTCTTGCAGGACTGTGATCTCTATTAGTTAACCATTTGCTTTTTCCGTTCCTTAGTTTTAGGGCAGCCAAGAGTGCCTGAGGAATGTCACACAGATCTCAACTAGGAGCAGCTAGGGGTAGGGGTGGTTTTGCGGTGTGTCCCCTTGTGCTTTGTCCTCAGCTTGCCTTCTGCTCCCTCATACACTGCAGAGTACCAGGTAATGTTTTAAGATAATCATATATCTTAGATTTTATTAACCAACAAGTCTATTTTGCGTTTTAGCCTTTAAAAATGTAACATAAGGACAAATATTTTTGCAACTCAAATTAAAATTCAGGGCATGTAGCATTTACATAAGTATCAATATACCATATTATCACATGCAACTTTGCTGATTATGTTTTCATTTTGTTTCAACAAAGGTATCAAAAAATTACATTGTTGAAAAATAGAGGTAAAATGAAAAAAATACACTTCAATAGAGAAAACAGATAAATAGGCTTACACGGGTTTTCTTTATTCTTTTATCTGCTCATTAATTGCTAAAAATAATAACATGATTTCAAGTGGTTTTCATCCTTTGGCAATAATGTTTTAGATCATCTTCAAAAGATAGTTGTAATTATTGCAATAGTTTTTTTATGGTTTAATTCTTATCCCTGATATTCAAAACATACTCTATATACATTATTTTATAATGGATATTGCTTTTAGTGATGTTATGTTCCCATTAGTATTTTTGGGGAAAATTAACTTCATAATACAAATAAGTGATGTGTCATGAATTTATTTATGTGAATCCCTGTTAGATTAGCTCTTGAGAATCATCTAATGATAAAGGCACGATGGCAATAAACTTTTTGATTTTGTGTTCTAACTTCAGAGGAACAACTTGAGGGACTATTACACAGACCATAAAAAGCTACGTTGAATACAATTAAAAATAACAAAGAAATTTTATGATAAAGCCACATGCTAACTTTTGCAATCATTTCAGTATGTCCATGCTTTTTTTTCCCTTCACACATGCATGATATTCTTATGTATTTCTTTAAAAAAATATCTCACACTGTTGTTCCTAAGAGAAATAAATGCAATAACTTTGTAGGTTATCATCACTTCACGTTATAAAATACTCCAAGAATTCTAATTTTTTCATTCATTTGATTGCCATTTTATCCTTCAACACATTGCAAAGAAAGCAACGAAAAATAATTTACATGAAAAATCTTTGGTTAACTCTGAAAGACTCATGCTATTTTTACTTTTATTTATTTATTGGAATTTGCTATCACAAGTTAGTCTTTCCATTAGAAAATCAAGTTGGCTTCATTTATAGCTACCAATATAATTGAGTACGTCAAGTAGCAGAGTAGAGTAGAGTGATCCACCCTGAATCTCTCTGGCATCTATTCTGTTATATCATATATGAATTCTTCTAGATTATTTATAAATGCCTCTCAAATTAAGTTTTTGATTTGCATATTTACTTATTTGTTTAAGAAAGGGTATGATGGCCTCTAGTGGTGCAGAAAGAAACATCAATGCTTACATTTTCAAAGCAATAACAATAAAAATATTTTTATAAAAATAAAATTATGAAGTTCATTCACATGTTGTTCATGGTGCATTGTAATTTTTGAGATAATTACTCTCAACACATTATGTACATAGACAGTAAAATACACTCAATTGTTACATACATAAAGTGCATACTCAAGTATATGTTATAAGGTTATTGAATGCGTTTCATTGTAGGGAGTATGAGTTATTGATGACATAATGAGAATTTAAGAATTTAGAAGATTTATTCATATTTTAGAGTATGTATTAAATATAGCTATCTTTGTGAACAATCATAATACTTACAACAATAATAGTTAATATTAACTGAAAATTTATTATGTGCCAAGAACTGTGCTGTTTTACATAGAGCAGCGTTTTTAACTTTACAATAACCAGATCAATTCACATCATTGTAACTCATATTTTATAACAAAGGAAACTAAGCTTCAAGAATTTATATTTTTAAGTCAACGTCCCATACTTTAAGGGCAGAGATAGGTTTCACACTCAGGTTTTCTGTCTCCTGAGCCCAAAATCTCAATAACTATTTTATATCAATCAAAATTGTGATGATATTTTATGAGAATCAATAAAAAAGTTGTTTTTTAGTGGTATGGATTTTTAATATAAAAGTACTTATTGAAAATAAACTTTTTGAAAGATTACAACTATTAAAATGTATTTGTTACTGTGCTTAAAATGTAAGTCAAAGTCTGAATTTCAAACTTGTTTTTATAAAATGCAAGACATTTTTAATTTTTACATTGGACTTAACAACTGGCATACTTTATTAGGTAGCACCAAATATAAGTAATAAAAACCAAGAAACAGACTCTTAACTATAGAGAACTGATGGTTACTGGAGGGGAGGTGGGCAGGGGATGAGCTAGATGGGTGATGGGTGTTAAGAAGGGCACTTGTTATGATGAGCACTGGGTGTTGTTGTAAATGATGAATCACTAAAATCTACACCTGAAACCAATATTACACTATGTTAAGTCCCTGGAATTTAAATAAAAACTTAAAAAAAAAAAACAACCCACAGATTTTGTTGCTATCTTATTTGGGAGACTGAATCATTTTTTTTAAAGATTTTACTTATTTATTTGAGAGAGAACACAAGACGGGGTGGGGCGGGCAAAGAGAGAGGGAGAAGCAGGCTCCCCGCTGAGCAGAGAGCCCCACTCAGGGCTCCATCCCAGGACCCTGGGATCATGACCTGAGCTGAACGCAGATGCTTAACCAACTGAGCCACCCAGGCGTCAGAGACTGAATCATTTTAACAACTGGATACTGTTAATTGAAACAAACTGGTACCCACTCACTTAGAAATTTCCTTAGGAATAACTAAAGAGGGACACTTGGGTGGGTCAGTTGGTTAGGTGTCTGCCTTCGGCTCAGGTCATGATCCCAGGGTCCTGGGATCGAGCCCCACATCGGGCTCCCCACTCAGCGGGAAGCTTGCTTCTCCCTCTCCAACTCCCCCTGCTTGTGTTCCTGCTCTCGCTCTCTCTCTCTGTCAAATAAATAAATAAATAATATTTAAAATAAAAGGAATAACTAAAGAAAGATTTCCACAATTTTGCTGTTAGCATGCAACAATATTCCTTCCCTTCCTTTCCCACTCCCTCTTCTTCACTCTTTCCCTCCAACTCTTCCTTCCTTTAGCATTATGTCTGATTTTTTTCCCTAAATATACATGCATTAAAATGAACTGATTTTGGTGCACAAGTCTGAGTTTAGTACCTGTATATATAGGTTTGTCTAATGACCATTATGATTAGGATATGGAAGAGTTCTACTACCCAAAAAACTCATTTGTACTGCCCCTTTGTAGTCAACACTCCCTCCAAACCTAACCTCTGTCAAAGATTGTTCCTATAGTTTTCCTTTTCTAGAATATTATATAAATGGGATCATACAATATGCAACATTTTGAAATTGGTTTCTTTCTCTCAGCAAAATACCTTTGAGATTCACCTCTGATACTGGGATTAATCAATAGTTTGTTCCCTTTGCTTGCTGGTATTACTCCATTGCATGGATAAACTTACAGTTTGTTTATCTATTCACCTGTTAAAGGACCTTTGTGTTGTGTTCAGTTTACAGTGATTATGAAGAAACATTCATGCCCAGTTTTTGTGTGAATGTAAGTTTTCATTTCTCTAAGGTAAATAGCTTGCCAGTCATAGGGTAACTGTGTTTCACATTATATGTCAAACTGACCTGTTTTTAACTTTCAGATTCTCCTTTGAAAAAAGACTTTTCCTCCAATCTATATTATTTCTTGCTTTCTGTGCATTTTCCCTGAGCAAACCTACCAAAATTTCTAGCTTTTATTTATTTAGTTATTTATTTAGTTAGTTATTTTTAAAGATTTTATTTATTTGACAAAAACTGAGAGAGAAAGCACAATCAGGGGGAGCTGCAGAGGGAGAGGGAAAAGCAGGCTCCCTACCCAGCAGGGAGCCCAAACTGGGGCTCCATCCCAGGACTCTGGGATCATGACCTAAGCCGTAGGCAGATGCTTAACCTACTGAGCCATCCAGGCACCCCTTTAGCTTGTATTTAAAAGATTGCTTACTTTAGGGGCACCTGGATGGCTCAGTAGGTTCAGCTTTTGACTCCTGGTTTTGACTCAAGTCTTGATCTCATGGCTCCTGAGACCCAACGCCACCTGGAGCCCAGCTTCTGTGATCTGCTCCACAGTCAGTGGGGAGTCTGCTTGAATATTCTCTCCTTCTGCTCATCCCCTCACTGGCTTTCTCATTCTCTTTCTCTCAAATAAATAATCTTTTTTAAAAAAAAGATTGCTTACTTTAGTGAAATTTGTAAACCTCCATTTTGTTTTCATCATGGTTTTGAGATAGTCTGTTTCTGTGCTCTCAGGTTTCTCCTATGTAAAAGAAAAATGAAAAAAAAAAGAAAAATGACACTGCTGGACTGGGTATTCTATAACTTATTTATGTAATATTTTAACTTATTTTGAAGAACCATATAATAATTACTTTATCATGTAAACATAAAGAAATATTTTGTATATGAATTTTCTTTTGATTCATAGAATTGCGCTGCTTTCTAACTCAAATTTGATCTACATTAGTTTATTGAGCAAAGAAATACTTGGGATAAAGTAGAAGGAAGGATATATACATAATTTTGAAATATTAATTCAGTGCTTCTTTTAATTACTCATAGATTATCAAAGACAGGGAGGCATGTGTTGTTAACTGAGTAGAAAGACTTTGTTGGAGGAGTTGTCATCCCAACAGCCTTCAGTATAGCAGTAATGATAATGAGCTTTCTGATGTCTAAATAACCATATCAATTGGCTATTAAAATGCAGCATTGCACATTAAAATTAGTTTACTAATCTTGAAGAAATATTCAAGAAATATGCAGTTACTCAACAACTTTCTGCTGTTTAGTGGTAACCTATGACTTTCATATGAGTTCTTACCTTTTCAAAAATCCTGCTGGAAAAAAAACAAAAACAAAAACAAAAACAGAAACAAAAGCCTCTCTCAGGGGCACCTGGGTGGCTCAGTCAGTTAAGCATCTGCATTTTGGCTCAGATCATGAGGTCCTGGGATGGAGCCCCACTTCAGTCTCCCTGCTCAGCGGGGAGTCTGCCTCTCCCCCTCCCTTTACCCCTCCCTCTGCTCATGCTCTCTCTCTCTCCCTCTCTCAAATAAATAAAATCTTCAAAAAAACCCTTCCTTATCTCTCTATCATCTATATCTATCTAATTTGACAAGACTATTAGACTGTGATCATCTCCTTAGCTTCTCCCTCATTTAAATCTCTCCTCCTCAAGTTCAACAATGTCTTAGAACTGGAATTGTTTATAATATTTTCAGACACATAACCTTATATATATTTTATCATATAAGCATTATATATAATATATATAACATTATATATTATATAGTTATATATATAATGCTACATAATTCTAAATGAAATAGAGGACTGAGAGGGTAATACTTATTTTCAGGGCCTCTAAAATTTATATACAAGATTAAGTCATAGCTGAGAAAGACAAATGAGTCATATACGCAAAAATTGAAACTTCAGATTTGAAACTATGGATAAATAAATCTTTTTATAAATTTGAATTCTAATTATGAAGGGAAATTTGGATTAAAACTTTGAAGAGATCCATTTTCATTTAGAATTGATGCTCTATATCAAAGAATTAATAAATTTGAACAGATATAGAATCACACAAAATAGAAATTGGAAGGTGTTATGGGGGGGGAATTGTGTTCCTCCAAAATTCATATGTTAAAATCCTAACTCGCAGTGTGACTGTAACTGGAGATAAGACCTTTAGGAAGGTTAAATGAGATTAAATGAGTGGGACTGTAATCTAATAGTACTGATATCCTTATAAGAGGGGACATACCAGGGATGTGGCTGCAGAGAGAAAAGGCCATGTGAGGACACATGTAAGCCAAGGAGAGAGACCTCAGTAAAAAATAAATCTTTCAACATCTTGATCTTAGACTTTTAGCTCCAGAACTGTGAGAAAATTAATGCCTACTGTTTAAGCCACACAATCTTTTGGTGTTTTGTTATGGAAACCCTGGAAGACCAATACAGGAGGAATATCAGTTCAATGGATTTTACACCATGTCATGAACAAGCATCAGTGTTAGGCACAATTATGTTTGGGCCTCTGGCAAGATTAAATTTTTTTGTGGGAGTTTGGGTGAAGGGTTTCTGTGATTAACCAAAGGACTGATAGTAATGTTAGAGTCAAATTATTTCTTTATTCCTCATTTTGTGCCAAAAGCTGTTTCTATTGGTATATCAGAATGGAAACACTGTTACCTTTGAAGTAATGACTTTTGGTTACAATGTGGTTACATGTCATATTTGTGTTTATGTGTTTAAGAATAGTCACAGTTTAACTATTTTCTATCATTTATTTCAACTTATATTATCTCGTGTGCATTAACTGGTCATTAAAATTTTATAAATTTACTCCATAATTATTTATTGATTGCTCTTAATCTTTTAGGCACTGTGTCAGGCTCTACAGTTCTGTTTTGAATAAGCATAGATAAGACCCTCATGGACCCTGCTGTCCACTATGGAGTTTGTCCTTGACAATTCACTGTAAACAATACAAATATAACTTTCCTGAGGGACATTTATTTTGTTATTAATGTTTTAATTATACATAGTATTATATGCCTGTGTTCATAAATTCAGATAAAACTTTTAAATTAATCTTTTTTTTTAAGATTTTATTTATTTATTTGACAGAGAGAGAGACAGTGAGAGAGGGAACACAAGCAGGGAGAGGGAGAAGCAGGCTTCCCGTGGAGCAGGGAGCCTGATGTGGGGCTCGATTCCAGGACCCTGGCATCATGACCTGAGCAGAAGGCAGCCGCTTAACCAACTGAGCCACCCAGGCACCCCTTAAATTAATTTCTAAAATAATTTTTTAAGAAAAAATAGTTGGGCTAAAGGGTATAAATGTTTTATAGTTCTTAATAAATACTTGAAAATTATTCTTGAGAAAGTATAATCTGATAAATATTATGGGAGTGTCCTTCTCACTGCATGCTAGCCAGGAATGAAAGATAAAAAATGAACTGGTTGCCAATAAATTATCTTGATCTTTTCATTATTTCTTAAGTTATTACCAGTGAGTTGAATCAGTCCCCCATATTAATTTTTTTCCTATTTCCTTTGTCAACTTACTAATTTTACACATTTAAAATTGCAGTTCTCATAATTTTGTATTTTTATGTGGATTATTTAATAATGTCTTGAGTTGACTGTTAAGTTTGTGGCAAACATAGTTCACATTTATATATCATTTTTAACAGTTTTTTTTTTTTAAAGATTTTATTTATTTATTTGAGAGAGAGAATGAGATAGAGAGAGAGAGCATGAGACGGGGGAGGGTCAGAGGGAGAAGCAGACTCCCTGCCGAGCAGGGAGCCCGATGCAGGACTCGATCCCGGGACTCCAGGATCATGACCTGAGCCGAAGGCAGTCGCTTAACCAACTGAGCCACCCAGGCACCCTCTATATATCATTTTTAAAGGTAAGTAGCATTTTCAAGAATTTAGTGACCTTGCTTAACTCATTTATTTTTAT
>NW_028030042.1:0-583 GCF_054177405.1 Leptonychotes weddellii
CAAGAATGGCTAAGCAAGAGAGAATAAAGAGAAGGGAAGGGGTGCTGCTGGAGTAGTGGGACAGTGCTGGGCTCCAGAGCGTGTGGAAGGAGAGGTAGTTAGCTCTGCTTCAGGGCCCCCCGCCCGGAGGCATTCGGTCCAGGGTCTAGGCCAGCCCTGCCTGACCGGAGTGCAGTGTGAACGACATATGACATTTTAGACTGGCTAGTAGCCACGTTAAAGTAAGTAGAGGAACAAGAGCAATTGATTTCAATAACTTATTTTTTTTAAAGATTTTATTTATTTACTTATTTGACAGAGAGACACGGCGAGGGAGGAAACACAAGCAGGGGGAGTGGGGGAGGGAGAAGCAGGCTCTCCGCTGAGCAGGGAGCGCGATGTGGAGCTCGGTCCCAGGACCCTGGGATCATGACCTGAGCCGAAGGCAGACGCTTAACGACTGAGCCACCCAGGCACCCCTAATTTCAATAACTTATTTTATTTAACTTGACATATCCAAAATATTTCATTTCACCAGGTAATATCACCTGGAGTCCACGTCTAGATGAGGAAAAGAAACATCAAGGTGTAACAGCTCCTTCCT
>NW_028030043.1:0-583 GCF_054177405.1 Leptonychotes weddellii
TGTACTGAAAACATTCATTGTTAAGTTGTTTCCAATAAAGAAACCAGGAGAATAAGAATGATCAAGAAATAAAATATATAACAAAAGTATAAAAAGAGAAGATAAGGTTTTCATTTTTGCTATGACAGATTTTAATTGTATGTGTGATTTTATTGGATGACAATACCTAGCCAACCTTTAAAAATATTCATAATTTAATGTCCCTTTTTCTTGAAGTCTTCATCCTTGTGTTTTAACTCAAATTTAATAATAATTTTAAAGGATTAAGTATAAATTAGTTATTCTTATGCACTGCAATTATATTAATTTACCCAATACATAGCTCACAATATCATGGTGGATAGTAACAAATAGTCAAATATGCAATCTCCATCTAATATCCATTGTTGTTAAACCGCTATTGGTATTAAGAAAATCAACTATCACTCTGTGATAGATGAGTTAATGATGGTTATTTTGTCTTTTGGAAAGATATTCAATGTTGGTAAAACATGGCAATTAAACACACATTCTGACTTTAAAACAAGACAGGACACAAGAAACAATGTTTTGTACATTGGACAATACAGGAATGAGGAATAAC
>NW_028030044.1:0-583 GCF_054177405.1 Leptonychotes weddellii
GTGAGCACCTGGAAAGCATAAAACCTAAGAATAGGCAGAAGGAGCTATTGACTTACTTTCCTAAGAGCAGGTTTCTACAGACAGAATAAGAAATGAATGTGGAGGCATTCTGTGTAAAAGACAGAAGGAAGCTCCTAAACTAATTTCAAAGACACCAAAGATATTTTTTTCATATCTTTTGTTTTTAGTATTTTTTTTTTAATTCCAGTTAGTTAACATACAGTGTGGTATTAGTTTCAGGTGTACAATATAATGATTGAACACTTCCATATAAGGGCTGCTGCTCATCACAACAAGAGCACACCTTAATCCCCATCATCTATTTAACCCATCCCCTACCCACCTCCCCTGTGGTAAACATCAGTTTCTTCTCTATAGTTAAGAGTTTGTTTCTTGGTTTGCCTCTCTTTTTTTTTTTTTCCTCTGCTCATTTGTTTCTTAGACTCACTATGTGTGTGTTTATACATATGTAAATAAGTATCTCTATGCACAGATATGTGCCCATGTGTTATAAATGCATTTTCTATAACATTTAGCTGCTAGTTACAAATGTTACTAATCACATAGAACATATGTTTTGATG
>NW_028030045.1:0-583 GCF_054177405.1 Leptonychotes weddellii
TCTAAAACTAATGATGTAATGTATGGGGATTAACGTAAGAATAAAAAAAAAAAAAAGAATGTAGTGTTTTTGCTTCCTCCCTTAAGCCTAGAATGTCAACTGTCACTTTTGCTGTCAGTATGCCTGACTCGTGTACTGTCCAGCCTGCCTCCAATATGCTGTTTCTGTGGACTCACTAGCTAAATAACAAATTGTTAAGAGTTTAGGGGAATAAGAGATGGAAGTAGTGTCATGAAAAGTGCCTGAACTTATTAGAAAACCTGTATCTTTGTGGCACTGTCATTATATATTAACCATGTGACTGTAAGCAAACCACTTCCCCTCTTTGCTTTCTGCCTGGCACAGTGCCTGACATGTTATAGCTCCTCAAAGCATGTTATTAAATGAATCTCAGATCCTTCTAGTTCTATGAGTCAATGCTTTTATATAGCAAAATGTTTATTTTAGCTGTTGTGATTGTCATGTCTAAAATGACCATACAGTTTGCTAAATTCTTCATTTAAATATCTATTAATGAGGGTAACTAACATCTAGTGATCACACACAGTATGCAATACATTCTAAATATGCTATCTTATTTAAA
>NW_028030046.1:0-583 GCF_054177405.1 Leptonychotes weddellii
TGTGCAAAGTAAATAAAAGGAACTTCCACAGACCGGGAATAAAATCCCCACCCTTGAGGCACCTGGGTGGCTCAGTCGCTTGGGTGTCCAACTCTTGATTTTGGCTCCGGTCATGATCTCTGGATCGTGGGGTTGAACCCCCATGTTGGGCTCTGCACTGAGCGTGGAGCCTGCTTGTCCTGTTCCCTCTGCTCCTCCCCCTGCTCGTTCTCACTCTCTAATAAATAAAATCTTAAAAAAAAAAAATCCAAACCCCTTCCACTAAATCATGAGGCCCACTTGTCCCAGCTTTCTTGGACCTCACTGCCAACCACCTGCTCCCCTCCCCTCACTAGGGCACCTCAGCCCTACCAGCTCCTCTGAGACTTCCCACCCACCGTCTTCCCCTATGACCGGACAGTAAACTCCTTCAGCAGGCCCTCTGTCTCCTCCTTTACACTTTATCCTCAGTGCCTAGCACACAGGCAGTCAATAAGTAAGAGTTCCATAAATATCTTTGGAATAAGTGAAGTTCTAAAGTAGAAAAGAGCCAACAAAAAGTAGAAGCTCTCCTTGTATAACTGACTTGGCCTTTTTTTTTTTT
>NW_028030047.1:0-583 GCF_054177405.1 Leptonychotes weddellii
GCGAAGTGAAAGAACAGCTCAGGGTTTGCCCGGTCCGCGTCCTGGCTCCCATTAGAACCCACCGCGTGCGTGCCCAGACCTGAGCGTAAGGACAAGAGTCCCACGTTTACACTCGCAGTCTCTTTCACTAGTAGACCGGTAGCTAACTTCTGGGGAAGGCTGGGCTGGGAAATCTCCGCGGCAGGCAGGGCGAGCCGAACCGGGCTTCCCCGTCCCCCGGTATCCCCAGCCCCGTTGAGCGCCGGCGACCCGCACCCCGCGCCACTCGGTCCGGCCGAGCGCGTCACCTGGAACCTTCACCCTCGCGCCCTCCACTCACGCTCAGCCAGCATCGACATGTCGAGAGCCTGGGCCGCCGCGAGTCTCCGGACCTGAGCGGTGGCGGCTACCGAGCAATCGGCTCGCGAAGAAGCTAGAACCACGGGACTCGCAAACCAGGTGGACAGCAGCGGCCAGGGCGCGTGCTGGTGACGTTAGTGATGTGCGACCGGCCCTGGACCACGTGGCGGCGAGGGGGCGGGACGCGGACGTTCTGGGGGCGGGGCGAAGAAGTTCCGGGAGGTGAGGGAGCGCGGACGCCCTG
>NW_028030048.1:0-583 GCF_054177405.1 Leptonychotes weddellii
AAAACTCTTCGCAATCCGTACACGTAGCTTTGCCCCGTTCTTTTTAACTGCCACTGTGGCGTCCATCATGTGGATTTGCAATGTTTTATTTAACCGTCTCTCTATTGATAGAGATTTACATTATCTCTGCCCTCATCATGATGAACTGCCATAATGAAAAAAATCATTGCATTTGTCTGTTTGTTTGTGTGCATGTATGGGTGTCCCTGCAGATTGGAAAGTGAAAAGTGGAGTATCTGTATAAATATCAAAGGATATTTAGAGTATTTTTAAAATTTTGGTGAATGTTCCTCAGTGCCCTTCCACAAAAACCCCACCTATGTATTGTCCCAATTACAGTGTATGAGAGTACTCCCTTGTCAATTCTGGACATTAAAAGTCTTTATAATTTTTTTTTGCCAATTTTCTAGATTTAAAAACAACCCTCATTGTTCCTTCCATTTGCATTCCTCTAATTACTAAGGAGGTTAAACAACTTTTGCCATCTATAGTTCTTTTGTGAGTTACTTAACTCATTTCACTTTCTCTGATTTCACTGGGTTGGGTTTTTTTTTCTTATTGATTTGAAAGAGACTTTATAAAT
>NW_028030049.1:0-583 GCF_054177405.1 Leptonychotes weddellii
AGCCCAACATTTCTCCTGATAAGGATCTTTATTCTTCAGGGACTTCGAAATCACACCTTTCCTCTTTGAAATGAAGAATCTCATTTTGGGCATGACCCAGCTGCTTTCTATAGCCGGGGAAAACATTCAGCTGGGTTTGGAGCAGCCACATAATGAATTTCCTTTGAAGGGAAACAGGAAACAAGAAAATTGGAGCCTGTCACCTCTGCATTCATCCCTCACTCCAGAGCTCTCACAAGTTTGACGTCTGTGCTCCTTCAGATGACATTCAGAGACCTGAATCTTCTCTTTTACATAATTCAGCCTTTTCAAGTGGGGCAGTTCGAGTCCAGTTAGCTCCCAGAGTCAGCTGTAACTCATAGTCTGCCTCTTTGACAATAGGAAAAGGAATTAAGTTCTGTGTGGGAAGCGGTAGAGCTAATGCCTGCCAACTGCGACGATTAGGGTTTATTTGGTGAGAGCCCACAGCCGTGGTCAAAGTGCTGCCGTTCTGGGCTCCTCAAAGTGTGGTTCCTGCCCAGACCAGTTCCTTCCAAATCTGAAACTCTGGGGTGCAGCTCAGCAGTCTGTACTTTAATGAGCC
>NW_028030050.1:0-583 GCF_054177405.1 Leptonychotes weddellii
AGTCCCGCATCGGGCTCCCTGCTCGGCGGGGAGTCTGCTTCTCCCTCTGACCCTCCTCCCTCTCATGCTCTCTGTCTCTCATTCTCTCTGTCTCAAATAAATAAATAAAATCTTTAAAAAAAAAAGAAAGAAAGAAAATGAATTTTGGATGATAAATTCCCCCATCCTCAAAGCTTCAAAACCTTTTATCATAAATCTTGACAACTTAACTTTGGTAGGTAAGGATGAGTAGACCACCAGCATTTTGGTTAATGCCAGAAATAATTCTGAATATCCTATAACCTATAAGAATTTTTATTTTTGATGTTGATGCAGTTGTGTGATAAGACACACCCAGTATTTAACATATGTGTTCTCCCTTTCAAAATCTTAATTCTATAGTCATTTTTTATTTCCATGATTAATGAACCCTTTGGAAGCTCAAAAATCTCAGTAAGCAAAGGCCAGATCTGGAAAGATTCTGCAAATCTCATTTGTATCAGAATTAGGAAGATTGTTGCCCAATATCTCTCCCCAATTACTTTTTAATTATAGTTTAATACTATTAAATAACAAAAAAATAAGAAAGTTTAAAGCATACAGC
>NW_028030051.1:0-583 GCF_054177405.1 Leptonychotes weddellii
CCCCCACCCCAAGAATGATCCTGGTACAAGAGCTTGTACTTTGGGCCCCATAACACCCATCTGTGGTGTTTAGTCAAGGACAGCAGGTAGAATTTGGTTGTAATAACAAGTCTCATAAATATCAAGCACTCCTATGACTTGCAGTAGATCCTTTTTTCGATATTTCTCCCATTTTGTTGTATTAGGTCTAGTCTTAAAATGTTTCAAATTTGTGGATGTTTTTAACTTTCCTGTACAAGCAAGCCAATCAGAACTTGAATTTGCTGATTATTTAGAGATGGGTACAGTTGAAAAGCTCTTTTGGAAAAATTGACAGAGGGGATGAAGGGTGTATGCATGCGGCTGGGGGGTGGGGGAGAGGCACAGTTTCTTCTAAAATTTCAAAAGATTGAATTTAAATGTCTGGTTTGACAAGAGCAGAATGTCCTGTCCCTCTAATTCCATAATATTCTGGGCTCCACATACATCCTTTATCCAAGTTTTGCTGTTAGATAGGTAATGAATGCAATTAAAAGAAAACTGAGACATAGCTAAAATAGGCCTCCGTTTGAAGCTGAGCATAGGCCCCCTTTTCTCTCCTGCA
>NW_028030052.1:0-10408 GCF_054177405.1 Leptonychotes weddellii
GCATCTCTTCCCTGATTCTGGTTTTAATGGAAATATCTCCAGTTTTTACCTTCAGGGATATTGCCCATTGATTTGCCAATATCTTCATCAAGTTAATAAATATCCTTCTCTTCCTAGTTTGTTAATTATCTTTATATGGAACTGGAGCTAAATTTAAATGACTGTCTTTTCTGACATCTATGAAGACAATTATATTTTTAAAATTTTACTACGTGGTTATACATTAGATTATTAATTTTTAAGTAATAAATACATCTTTGCATTTCTGAGTTCAGAATGAATCGTTCTTTTTCCTGTTGTTGAATTTTGTTTACTCCTTTTAAAGATATTTATACTTATAAATGAGAGTACATAATAGTTTTCTTTTTGGCTTATATTTGTCAGTTTTATGGTTAAATTACAACTGTGCTTGCAGTCTTCCTCTTTCTCTCTGTCAGGGTTAGCCTCATTGAGAAGATACTATTTAAGCAAAGATATGAAGGAAGTGAGCAAGTTAGCCATTGCACTTATTTGGGGAAATTGTTGAAGGCAGAGGGACCAGCTGGTACAAAGCCTTAAGTGACTAATGTGCTTCAATGTGCCAGGCAGGCATTGGACCCAGGAATCTGAAGAGGAACAAAACATTAGGCTTGTTCTTGAGTCTAACAATGAAAATATATAGATTGTTTTGTCAAAGCACATAGTGTTCTTGGAGGACATAGAAATTAGAAAGGCTCCTAGCCCAGTCTGGAGACAACATTTGAGAAGAACTTCTGCTGAAGACATTACTTCACATTGTTGGCTGAGTTGGACTTAAACAGATCTTGGTAAGCACGATCCATGTGAGAATAAAATGCATAAAGGTAATTTAACATGGAGCATAATGTAAGTAGTAGAAGGATGTGGTAATACGAATTGAGATGAGTATGCCAAGAGAGGCCAAATTGAGTTGTGCCAACCTGGGCAGTTTCTTATCTCTATTTACCATCAAGAAGCTATATAAGTGCTATGGCTGAGGAAAGGCTTGACCACGTTTTGCTTTAGAAAAGTGACTGGTGGGGCACCTGGGTGGCTCAGTCAGTTAAGCGTCTGCCTTCGGCTCAGGTCCTGATCCCAGGGTCCTGGGATCGAGCCCCACGTCGGGCTCCCTGCTCATCAGGGGGCCTGCTTCTCCCTCTCCCTCTGCTCCTCTGCTCCTGCTCTCTTTCTCAAATAAATAAATAAAATCTTAAAAAAAAAATAGAAAATGGTTGTCATGTGTAAATGATGTGGAACTTGGAGGAAACAAAACTGACAGCAAGGTGGTCAGTTAAGGTTCTGTTAGTCATCCAAGCAAAGGCTGAGACAGACTGAACAATGTCAGAAACAGGACAGGGTGACTGAATCTGTAATGTGTTCAGGAGCTAAAATGCCAGGCACTGATGACTGACTGTTTGGAGAAGGCAGTGATGGCTTGGACTCTGGACCCATTTCCTACATTTCTGGATTCTATGATTGGGTATAAGGTGATTGCATTCTGCCAGGGCTAAGGAATGCTGGGAAAAGAGCAGTTTGAGGGTATGATAAAGAAGCACATCAGTTAAAGATTTAATGTCAAATGAAAGGCACTGGATTCAAACTCCCAAATGGGCTGTGTGTGTGTGTGTGTGTGTGTGTGTGTGTAGGCGAGTTTTAATTCCTTTTCTCCAGAAGTAGCATACATTTTCATAATATGTTAGAGCCGAGAGCTTGTTTTATTTTGTGTTTGACACATAATGTATGTATATGTGCTTGTAATAAATTCTAAATATATCCAAAGGGCTTGTCTCTTAGTTGAATTTCCCGAGGCATAACTCACTCCCAAGAGGGAGTGATAATCTGTAATTTCTGATAATTTCAGAACTTCAGTGCTAGCAATATTGGTGAGAGCAGTTGAATAACTTCTTAAAGACTCTATTAGTCATATTTCTCTTTTAACTTTTACTGGAATAGGAATTTCTTTCATTATCCTTCTGTCACCCACACACAAACCTTCCTGTTTTAGGAAGCCTTCAACAATGACCTTTTGATGTGTTATCATTCAAAAGACAAACTTATCATATCTAAAAGTATCACCTCAATCACATTGCTTCTAGTAGGAAGAAACTTGCCCCTGATTTTTGAAAGAAGGTTAAATGAAGCCAGAAGCCTCCTGCATTCTATCTCATTGACCTCCCCCTCAGGCTGTTCTTTGAATCCTCCCACTGGGTTGAATCAGTGCTTCTCATTATGTGAGCCCTCAGATGTAAAAGAATCAGCCGCCTCTTTCAAGCAGGGAAGTAGGCAGGGTGAAGCTGCCATTCAGCACCATGGGGGACAGGCTGCCTAGGAAGGGGTGGTGAGGCTGAGCTTGCTGGGCCTCAGGGCACCCAAAGCAGAGCATGCCCCCGCAGGGGAAGAGATGATCCTGAGGAAAATGGCAGATAGGGTCAACATGACAGAAGAATGGCAGGATTTTAAAGGCGGGATGTAATCGTGGAGGAAGCTATTCTGAGTGCAGTTCTGAGAAGTAATAGCTCTGACGAAAATTCAAACTGAGTGATTCTTGGGTATCTGCAAATATCTAGGAGAATTTGAACATGGTTTGGTTTATTTGATTTGAAAATTGGTGAAGTGTGTAAGGGGCTTCCTGATGGAAAATCTCCAGCATTTGTATTAATCATGTCACTGTCACTGATCCATTCCGATTAATTTTTGTGTTGTCACCATTGTTATATAGCATTAGTTCTTTCTTGGTGGCTTTTTGTGTACCCGATGATGTAAAAACTGACCGAAATCATACCATCACATGAAAATTCTGATAAGAATGATAGTTTCCTGGGCGCCTGGGTGGCTCCGTCGTTAAGTGTCTGCCTTCGGCTCGGGTCGTGATCCCAGGGTCCTGGGATCGAGCCCCGCATCGGGCTCCCTGCTCAGTGGGAAGCCTGCTTCTCCCTCTCCCACTCCCCCTGCTTGTGTTCCCTCTCTCGCTGTGTCTCTCTCTGTCAAATAAATAAATAAAATATTAAAAAAAAAAGAATGATAGTTTCCACTTATAGAGACTTACTGTGTATCAGGTACTGAGTAATCCTCATAAGGATACTATAAGGTAGGTATGGTTGCGACAATTTTGCAACCTAGAAATTTGAGCTAATAAAGAATGAGGGAGTTATCCAAGTATTATATGGACTACCATAAAATAAAATACTGGTACTAGGATTCATTGTCTGGCTATGCTTATTCTTTGATTTGTCCCCCTACACCCTACATTTCTAACATACAAGTTCGGGTGATTTTAAACCTTTGTGGGGAAGCACAAAAATCCTAGGGAACATCAAAGTCAAGCTATGCTCAGAACTTCTGCGTACAATGCTGACAACCGGTATGAAACTTTTCAGATACATTAACATGCCATAAAAAAAAGTATATAGCTTAAATAGTTTGGCAGACAAATTCATTTTGGGGTCAGAAATGCATGTCAAGGTTTATATATGAAAGCCAAGATTTTTAAAGCTTGTGGAGAGATAGATCCAAATAGTATGGCAACCTGTAAAATCATTTGATTAGATCTCTAGATCTACACTGGAAAGTTCAAGTGAATATAAAAATGGAAGAGAGGAGGATTCTATCAGCCCTGAATTTAGAAAAATGGTCCCAGCCGCAAGACACAAACCTCAAGGAATTTCTATAATTAAAAACACAGATCAGGACCAGACCAACATCCATCATAACATTGGACAGGCTGGTAATTTGGTGCCCCTTTAACCCCCTATTCTTTAATATCTGATAAGCATTTATTAATATGAGGTGTTGCCTTGGCAGGCGAGGGCTAATCAGGACCAAAGTGGCATCTTGGTCTCCTCCAACTTCCAATGCACACATCCCACTCAGCAATTAATAACCCCCAGCCTCCTCCCTGCCGGAAACTGTTCAATAACAAATCTACTATTATATTAGCAGGTTCCTTTTGGGCTTCACACTTCAAGCAGCTTGTCAAAGTGTTCCTCCTGACCATATATAGTTTTTCTTTCCTGCTGTATCCATCTGTCTCTGTGTAGCTATATTGGTATTTTTACCACATTTCTGGTGACCAATATTCTCTCCCCAAGGGAAGTATTGATAAACACAGTTTTCTTCCTTTTCACGTGTAGGTGAGGAAAAATTTCCTTTTCTTCCCTTCTAGGTTCTTTGGCTGGTCTAATCAGACTGTTATAAAACAGATTAACTGGGGGAAAACAAATTTAATTTCATATGTGCAGGAACTCCAAAGACAGGAGGTGGGAACTCCAAAGATAGGAAACTCCCAGACAGTCGGGCAATTAAGGTTTTTCCTGAGCTGAGGAGAAGGGGGTCAGGGGTCTGGAAGTTCAAAGGGGAAGAAAAGAATTCACAGGAAGATGGGTGGAGCCAGTGCTTGGTAAACAAATGCTCCTCATGCCACTCAGAGACAAAGGGGCCCAGAGAGAAAATGGAACAGACAGGGCAGGCCAGCAAACCCCAGCTTACCACGTCTAGAGGATTCTCTCTGTAGTGATGTCTAGTGATAGTTCTCTGCCTGGACTAGGCTCTCCAAATTTTAGGCAGTTAAGGGAGAGGCAAAAAACTCCTTGGGCCCGATCATCTTCAGCTCGAAATAATCCACACATCCAAGTGGAGCACCCTGGGGCAGCCTATCCTGAGCCTCCTCACTTGTTTCCAGTGATATCTTTGTTCTGCAACGATGCATCTCTGGCTAACGATGGAGACTGGTGATCCCCCAATCCCCTTCTGATCCAAAAGACACTAATTTGAAAGAAAAAACTATGGATGTCCCACCATGCTGCTTGCAGATGGTAAGGAATCAGAAGACTCTTTAGCCACAGGCGATCATCATCTTCCCTAATAATTGAAAGCAAGTGTGCTTAGAAATGCGTGGAGTGTGAGGAGGAGGAGTGAGGCACATTTCAATCTCATCAACTGCTGGGAACCGGCTGCAAGTGCCCCACGGCTCGAACAAGTTGGGACCTGGAATGGCACATGCTCTGTATTTGCGTAGGATGCCAACAGAGGTGTGCCAAGCCTGCCTCCAGCTAAAAGCATCAGGCCAGGGAAAGGGGGTTGCCCTGCCTGCCTGCCTCCGACCTGCCAACACACAAAGAAAAGTTTTCTGCAGAGATATCAAATTCCCTACGCTAAGCCAAAACAAGTCAAACAAACAAATGAAAGCAAAAATACCTCTCCACTCCCTTCCTCGGCATTCTGGCTGTTGAACCAAAGCGAAGTCCAGCAAAAATAAATTTTCCTTTCTTCCTCCATCTTTACTGAAAGACTGAACAAATGGTCCATATCAGCTATCACCTTTTATAAAACTCATTTCTAATCCCAATGCTGGGGAAAAAACTTCTTTCTGTAAAAATGAACAAACAGAAGAAAAGGCCAAACATTAAAAAAAAACCCAAAAAACAAAAAACCTCTGTTTAAATGAATACATAATTTAATTAATTACAATTAATTAATGAAGATAAGGAGTCAAAGCAAATTTATTACTGTTATAAGGACGTACTGTAAGAAAAATCAGAAAAATGAAAAAAATCTCCAATTGGTATGCTCATCAAAGTCAGTAGATACTGTATTGATGAAACCCTAACACAAAAAGGAAAAAAACTGGAGTTAAAAAAGGTTCATGGTTGGGGCGCCTGTGTGACTCAGTCGTTAGGGGTCTGCCTTCGGCTCAGGTCATGATCCCAGGGTCCTGGGATCGAGCCCCGCATCGGGCTCCCTGCTCGGCGGGAAGCCTGCTTCTCCCTCTCCCACTCCCCCTGCTTGTATTCCCTCTCTCACTGTGTCTCTCTCTGTCAAATAAACAAATAAAATTAAAAAAAAAAAGGTTCATGGTTATAATTGCTATAAGAATATGACTGACAAATTAAAAAATATAATGGCAATCGAAAGCATATTGGGATGCTTAGAAACGTGAATCAGAGAAGGAGAAAAGAAGCACAATACCCCATCTCTAACTTCTGGCGAGAAAGGGAGGCTATAGTCATTAGTGCTCTTTACTAAATGTTTCTAATTCTCTGCTAGGGTTTCCAGATAAAACCAAGAACATCCAGTTAAACTTGAATTTCAGTTAAAACAGTGAATTTTTCAAAAATATCAGTATGTCTGAAATATTGCATGGAGACATACTTAAACTAAAAATTATTGATTTGCATGAAAATCATGCTCAATTGGGTGGCCTATATTTTTATTTGTTAACTTCTGGCAACTCTACTCCATCTTTAGGGCATGCTAGAACTGTGTTTCCCTACCTCCTGAAGACGGTCAGTATGGCCATGTTACTTGCTGTGGTGTGTGAAATGACCAGGGAAGGGCTTTGAGTCACTGAACACTGAAGGGATTGAGCCAGTGAACAATCTGATGGAGTAGAAGCCCCAGTCAACCCCCACCTTAAACATTGATTCTGAGGGAGAATAAACCTTTGTGAATTTAAACCCCTAAAGCTGGGGATTATTTGTTATTGTCACACAATCTAACCTATTACAACTAAATGGATCATGACTGAATACATAAGTAAAGATTACAGTGGGGAAAATAGATATGCATATATTTGATATTCAAACACACTTCCACTCACAACTTACTGACCGGAAATAGTCACAGGCATCACTCAAGAGTAACAGAAGGCACAATCCTGCTTGGATGTGGGGAAAACCAGTAATGTGGTGAACAATAGGAATATATCTACACACAGAATGACACAGCAGGAAAGGGGAAAAAAAAATCTGTAAATGAAAAGATTTAAAAATGTGATAGCAATAGTAAAGATAAATGAAAAGCAAATGTCTAAATATTAACAAATATATACTGATGAAACAATAAATAACATTTAAAAACAAAAGACAAAAGTTAACTATCTTTGATATGCAAAAACACTTTGAAAATGTGACCAATATTACTGGTGGCTATCCAATATCCATTGTTCTGTCCTTCATTATGAGAAACTTGATCTTACTGATTTATTTTGGGGGTGAAGTATACTTCTAGTTTTAATTCCTATCCTCCTTTTCAGACAAGGGTTGCCAAGTGCCATAGCTCCGACCAATAAGAAGTGAGTGGAGGTCACAGGTTGTTGGGGAGAAGCTGGAGGGGTGTGGTCGGGGGAGGCTGGAAGGGTACATAGGGGGGCGGTTGGAGGAGTGGGCTCAAGGAAAATGGAGCAAACTCAGCAGGCACAAGCTTTTTGCTTTTGTCCTTTCCCCTCTTCATACCTGGAGCACTTTCCTAATGCTGGAGATGGCACAGACGTTCGTGACAATAGGGAAGTAAGCAAGAGATGAAAAGCCCTGAGCTAAGGATAGATGAATGGAAAGAAAGGAACCTGGATGTGGACTTCTTTTTATATGAGAAAAATAAAAGATTTTTTTTTACTAAAGGCACTGTATGATGGATAGTCTTTTAAATGAAGCCAAATATAATCCTTAACAGATACACAGATCAAAAAGAAATACTTTTTTTAAAAGATTTTATTTTTAAGTAATCTCTATACCCAACGTGAGGCTCATGGGACTTGAACTTATAACCCTGAGATAAAGAGTCGCATACTCTACTGACTGAGCCAGCCAGGCGCCCCAGAAAGAAATATATTTAAAACACCAAATTAAAATGGGCATCTCTGCCTTCATAAAGGAAAACTATAATTTATAATAAAATGAGAAAATATCTTGTATTGATAATGGCAGAGTCTTGGGGAATTACAGCTTGTAATTGGGAGTATAATCTGGTTCAGTGACGGTGGAGATTATTTTAGGGAGTACACAGGGAGCTTTTATGTGCTTAAGTTTATGACAAGCAATTCCATTTCTAGAAATTTATCCCATGGAAGTGCTCAGGGTAGGTGTGAAGAAAATGTTCTGAAGAATTTCACTGTAGTAATGAAAATCTGAAAACACACTGGCCAAATTAAAGGTTTGTTAAATCAATCAAAATCATTTTATCAATTTAAATTTATTATAGAATCTTATGTATGAATATATAAATTAGATTAAGTTGCAATTACCTGACTGAATTAACATACAAAAGTCCATGAGATAGATGGTTTATATCACTGGTAACACACACACAACACACACATGTGCACATGTATGCAATTTTTACAAAACACAGTGATACCATATGCAACTTGCCTTTTAAAATTAAACATGATACCCTGCCATATTAGTACATTAACATTTATCATATTCTTTCTTACCAGCTTCCTACAATTCCTCACAGTCTTTTAGGCAGAGAAGTTTTTACATTGGTTCATAGTCTTACCTAATCTGCCTTTTTCTTTGTGCTTATTTCCTTTGCTTTTAATTTTACTTCCTCCTCTCCACCCTGAGGTCAACTATAAACCTATATTTATTATTTTCAAGATCGTTTAGGTGTTTGACCCCTAATTCTTTTACACTTCTAGACTGTAGAGTATGGTGGAAGGTAAAAATTAAGCTTTCTTTCTTTTTTTTTTCCTATTAACATATTAGCCAATTTTCCTTGCAGCCCACTGAATGGAATTTGTACAAATCTTTGTAAGGACATATGTTAAATTGGCCATACATCTGGAAATTCAGAAATCTGAGTAGAGTAATATAACTTCCCAGTGTTTCTCCCAGGGGACTTCAGACAGTTATATCCATGGTCTGGATCCTCCATCCACATTTGTAAGATAAAAGCATTCCTTGTTTTTTTACCCATCAATGTCACATGTGATAGAATGCTAAATAGCTTTATTTGACTGGGACTGTCAAAACAAGATAAAGAATGGCTCATTTGAACAGATCATATTGTGGTAAGACTTCCTGCCTCTCCAGTAACTCCATGCTAAAGCCAAAGTGATGCAGTAGAAGGGTGGATGGAAAATAATCAGAGAAGAGAGAACAAGGCAAGGTAAACTGAGGGAAAACAATAAAGACCTGGGGCACCTGGGTGACTCAGTTGGTTAAGCATCCCACTCTTGATTTCAACTCAGGTCACGATCTCAGCTTTGTGAGATTGAGCCCTGCGTGGGGCTCCATGCTGGGAGTGGAGTTGGCTTGAGATTCTCTCTCTCCCTCTCCCTCTGCCCGTCCCCCCCGCCTCCATATGCACACATGTGCTTCTCTCTCTCTCAAAGTAAAAAAAAAAAAAAAGGACCTATTCCTAAGGATGCCAATGATCTTTGAGAAACTTAAGTGCTCTTTGGATATCAGAGAACTACAAGGCAAGACTTGAGAAACAGCCCAGACCAGCCAGCAGCCCCTTGAGTGACACCCACTGGACTCTTCCAGGTATATTCAGAACTCCCTGCTTATTATTCACAAAACACTCTCCACTAAAATATAGTGGTATTCTAGTTTTTATTTTTCTGCTCATTTCCAGCCTCATGACTCAACTTTGGACTCCTGTGTAGCCACAATTCTCCCTCTGGCCACAGAGGTCACCCACACAAGCCTGAGGTGACACCATGAGATACCGTTAGAAGTCCTCTTTCTAACTGAGAGCACTGCCATAGTCCCAGTAAGCCCCGACAGCCCAGCTGTGAGGGAGGAGCTGCTTTTGAAGTGGCTGAAAGGTCCTATCTTCCCAGACAAGGCTTTCTGAAATTATAGCCTGGGAGGAAAATGGCCACATGCCAATCCTAGTACATGTTCCAACTCAAGGTGCAGCCTCAGAGGTCCAGAAGACAGAAAAAAAAATAATAAATGTCCCTTTGATGACTTTTCCTCTTTTTCCCTTTTGCCTTATTATTTCATTTTACTTGGGAACTAGAAAGACTTCTTACGGCCAGCAGGGAGGAAATGGTGGATGCATGGCAGTGCCATTTTTCACATGGGTTTATGGATTTTGCCAACTTCAAGATTAAATCATTAAATTTTAGATAACCAAAGGAATAACTAAAATAACTCTATTTGTAGCGTTCAGGCAGTCTTTAGTTCATTTAAAACTTCTAAATTTTAGTTCAGTTGATCTTTTCTATGGCACTACCATATGAACAGACACTGTACCTGGGGGGACAAAGAATAAATAAGGCATGATTCTTGCCCTCTCAAATATTTCAGTCTGGTAGTTTAAGGGAAAAATGTTAAATTGAGTATTTTATAAGTTAGTTAAATATGAATGTTCCTGTTGTTTCACAGTATCCATTAAAGGTCCCAGACTATAGGAGTGAAGCAACCCCATGTTAAAGTAAAGTACAAGATCATGTCTGTAGAGCTTGTAAACTGAGGAAGTCAGAAGTCAGTTATGCCAGTATTTGGAAAGTTGGCCATTTATTTAAAAGTTAAACATACATTTACCCTATGGCCCAGTAATTCCTCTTCTAGTTATTTATCCAAAAGAAAAAAAAAATGTTCATAGAAAGACTTGTATACAAATGTTTATAATAACTTTATTCATAATAGCTAAAAACTGAAAATAACTCAAATATCCATCA
>NW_028030053.1:0-583 GCF_054177405.1 Leptonychotes weddellii
TTTTTTTTTTTAAAGATCTTATTTATTTATTTGAGATGGAGAGAGCATGCGTGTCTGCGCGCATGCCCACATGAGCAGGATAAGGGGAGGGGCAGAAGAAAGGGAAAAGCAGACTCCCTGCGGAGCGGGGAGCCTGATCCCGGGCTCCATCCCAGGACCCTGGGATCACGACCTGAGCCGAAGGCAGACGCTTAACTGACTAAGCCACCCAGGCGCCCCAGCAGTGACCATTTGATAACCAGATTCACCTCTCCTTCAACCTGCAAATCATAATAATTCTTTGTGTTTTTCCTTGATTTTCTTCCCTTTTTCTTGAGATACAACTGTTTAAAATATATGTGTGTGTATAAATATATATTAACATTGAGGAAAGCAAGAAAATATGTATAAACACATTTTTCAAATAGGAATAAAATTATCAATGGACCTTGAATGTTCCTTGATAAAAAATTATGTATTGTTAATGGTAGCACTTCCAATGTGGTCAAGATGTTGCTCATATTATGTATATTCTATTAAATTAATTAAAAAAATTTTATTAACATATAATGTATTATTTGTTTCAGGGGTACAGGTCTGTGAT
>NW_028030054.1:0-583 GCF_054177405.1 Leptonychotes weddellii
TCCCAAAGCCCCAGATGGTGTTGGCTCAGGGTACTTACACTTGGGTGCTCTCACCTGGGGCCCTACTGCCTCGCTCCTTCTTTTTACCTTGTTCTGTAGCTCTTAAGGGACATTTCACCATCTTCTTGATAGGATTGCTGCTCCAAATCTCTACCATTCTATGGGTGGGGGTGTGTCCTGCTGATCCCAGGATCCCCCTTACTAACACAGAGCCTTCCAAAGAGCAAGCACTCAATTCATGTTTGGCAGATAAACGAGCCAGTGAGAAAGATTTCATTTAAGATTGACTTTCTCCTACGTTCTTGAAGAAGCCAAGCAAACCTGATATGTATCACTTAATTTTACATGACAGACTAAAAGGGGTAAGTGAATCTAAAAGGTAGCCATCCTTCATGTTTTTTCCTCTATGAACCCCTCGATTTTACTTCTGGGCTTGTTCACATTTCCAAGGAAATTCCTTTTTTTTTTTTTTTTTAAAGATTTTATGTATTTATTTGACAGAGAGAGACACAGCGAGAGAGGGAACACAAGCAGGGGGAGTGGGAGAGGGAGAAGCAGGCTTCCCGCCGAGCAGGGAGCCCGA
>NW_028030055.1:0-583 GCF_054177405.1 Leptonychotes weddellii
TTGAGGGGTAGTTCAGGTTCCCATCGCAGGATGCTATGTCTGCCAGGTCTTATGCCTAAATTAAGAGATAAGCTGGAAAGAAGAACTTAATCAGTTAGAAAGTACAGACCAAGGTCAAAATGGAGGTTGTTAAACTCCTCTTTCAGACTCGTGGGACTGAGCCCTTACTCTCCATGCAAGCTTAGAGGATGAGTAATCAAGGTTGAAAGGGGGCAATTGAGGTGATAAACTTCTGAATAGTTGGGGGAGTACCAAAATAAGAAACCTCAAAAAACCTGGGGTCCAGGGCTATCACCTTAGGGATTTTCTAAATTTTGTAAGGCAGCAATCTCTAAACACCTCTGAGAAAGGTAATGGGTACACAGATCAACTTTTCCTTCCAGATGTGATAAAACGCATTGCCATAATAAATCCTTGGATGAGAGTGCTCTCCAGTTGCTTTTATTGGATCTGGAAAACTTATGGGGACTGTGAGACAGAACCCAGGATGTAGCCACAAAGGAAACTCAGCTCCATGACATGGAGAATTGCTCAGGCTGCTACTGAGAAGAACACAAAACCACAAAATATTTAAATTTCCTTG
>NW_028030056.1:0-583 GCF_054177405.1 Leptonychotes weddellii
AAAAAAAAAAAATTTTTTTTTTGACTTATCCAAAATTTGAACTTGTCATTTTTCCTACTAGTCCTGCTGTTCCTTCTGTATCCTGGTTTGAGAAGTGGAATGGTTTGGGAGCTACTGACCTAGAGTTGTGAGTTATTCTTGGCAGCTCTTTGTTACTTGTTTCATCAACAGCAGTTGTGCTCAACAGGAATGATTTTGTCCCTGATATTTGGCAATGTCTGCCAACATTTTTTGGTTGTCACAACTGATAAGGGGGCTCTTGTCATCTAGGGGGTAGAGGTGAGCGATGCTGCTAAACATCCTACAATGTGCAGGACAGCCCTCCATGACAAAGAATTATCCGGCCTCAAATGTCAGTAGTGCTGAGTTTGAGAAACTCATCTACATTGTCTCTTGGGTTGTCCAGTTTTAGGAAGGCTTTTTAATTCCGATCATGGAAAGCCTTTTTAACCCTGTTCTTATTGCACACGACTTAGGAAAAGCTTGCATTCTTCCTCCTAGTTATATTGGTCTCTCAAGGTATACTTTTATTGGTTCCTCTTCTGCAGGTAATGGGAGCCATTTAATGTCAGATTTTAGTAAG
>NW_028030057.1:0-583 GCF_054177405.1 Leptonychotes weddellii
AAAGGCACACTTTCAGGCCTTAGTTTGGGTTTTCTGAGTGACTGTTAAGGGGAAGATGGTTATCATCATGAAATCTGAGTAGTTATAACCTGGGGTATGAACCTTGATGAATGAGAAATGAGAAGGGGGAGCCAGACAAACTCCCACTGTTCTCGCCCTTCCGTGGGTTGCTCTGAGGTATGGGTTTGTCTCTCCTCTCCCTGCAGCTTTGCTTCATGTCTCTCCTTGCCTCACTTCCACTTACTCCTCACCCTTTCTGCCCTGGTTTTGTAACTTTCAAATCATGGCAGGTCTTTAATCCTTGCCTCTGCCTCGAAAGGACCATCTTTATTCTAATAAGGCAACCGAAGTTCAGGGATGAGTTTGTTACTGGTCCATGGACTATCACTGTCCTGATAATACTAGCACTACAAAAGCCTTGGAGTCTTGAGTTCTTTTTGCCATCTCTACCCCATATCTTCTTCCTACAACACGCACTCAGTGCTTGTGGACGTGAGTGGTTAGGAAGATGTCAAAGGGACTTATAATTTATCTATTTATGTATTAAGTAATTTATACTTCATGGCTTTCTTTCTTTAGAGAT
>NW_028030058.1:0-583 GCF_054177405.1 Leptonychotes weddellii
TGCAAATGGTGGGTATTCATCCTTTCTGATGGCTGAGTAATAGTCCATTGTATATATGAACCATATCTTCTCTATCCATTCGTCTGTTGAAGGGCATCTCAGCTCCTTCCACAGTTTGGCTATTGCGGACATTGCTATAAACAGGCTAGACTTATCCCCCCCAAAAAAGAGAAAGGACCCAAATTAATAAAATCATAAATGAAAGGGGGGAGAAATCACGACCAATACCAAGGAAATAGAGGCAATTATTAGAACTTATTACCAACAGCTGTATGCCAACAAACTAGGCAACCTGGAAGAAATGGATGCTTTCCTGGACACTTATAAACTATCAAGACTGAAACAAGAAGAAATAGACAATCTGAACAGACCAATAGCCAGCAAGGAAATTGAAACAGTAATCAAAAACCTCCCAAAAAAACAAGAGTCCAGGGCCAGATGGCTTCCCAGGGGAATTCTACCAAACATTTATTTTTTTTTTTAAAGATTTTATTTATTTATTTGACACAGAGAGAGAGAGCACAAGCAAGGGGAGTGGCAGGCAGAGGGAGAAGCAGGATCCCCACTGAGCAGGGAGCCCGAC
>NW_028030059.1:0-583 GCF_054177405.1 Leptonychotes weddellii
CAAACGTGTTTGCAGGCTGGATGAGGATGGCAGGCTGCCTGCTTGAAACCTCCACGACAACACAATGACAATATCCAGCACCTGAGCAAAATGTGACATCTGTACATGCAGTTCTCCGTACCTGCTTTCTTACTTAACCGTCATGGTGACCCTCCGCGACAGGGATTACTGACCCATGTTGCAGTTAGGGGAACCTGCTTGGAGGGTTTGAGGAACTGGTCCCAAACCACTGATTCACGAGCAGTGGTGCCAGAGCTTGAGCCTAAATCTTCAAATTCCAAGCCCAGCTTCCTCTTCCAGCATTCTGTGTTTCTGCCAACACAGACACCATATCAGGCACTTTATCTCTCACTGCATGTTATGGAGGAGGGATGTGAGGCTCCGGGAGGTTACGTGGTCAGTGTGGGATGGAGATGGTTGGAACCAAGGTCTGACTTCTCTAGAGCTAGAGTTTTGTTTTGAGAAGGAAAAAGCCCAAACAAAAAACATGTCTGTTGGGAAGGTTCTGCCCTCAGCTAAAAGCAGAGGAGCAACAGAGAAAGCCTTTTCTCTGTTGCCATATGTGTGAGTTAGAGCCGTATGA
>NW_028030060.1:0-583 GCF_054177405.1 Leptonychotes weddellii
CAAGAATGGCTAAGCAAGAGAGAATAAAGAGAAGGGAAGGGGTGCTGCTGGAGTAGTGGGACAGTGCTGGGCTCCAGAGCGTGTGGAAGGAGAGGTAGTTAGCTCTGCTTCAGGGCCCCCCGCCAGGAGGCATTCGGTCCAGGGTCTAGGCCAGCCCTGCCTGACCGGAGTGCAGTGTGAACGACATATGACATTTTAGACTGGCTAGTAGCCACGTTAAAGTAAGTAGAGGAACAAGAGCAATTGATTTCAATAACTTATTTTTTTTAAAGATTTTATTTATTTACTTATTTGACAGAGAGACACGGCGAGGGAGGAAACACAAGCAGGGGGAGTGGGGGAGGGAGAAGCAGGCTCTCCGCTGAGCAGGGAGCGCGATGTGGGGCTCGGTCCCAGGACCCTGGGATCATGACCTGAGCCGAAGGCAGACGCTTAACGACTGAGCCACCCAGGCACCCCTAATTTCAATAACTTATTTTATTTAACTTGACATATCCAAAATATTTCATTTCACCAGGTAATATCACCTGGAGTCCACGTCTAGATGAGGAAAAGAAACATCAAGGTGTAACAGCTCCTTCCT
>NW_028030061.1:0-583 GCF_054177405.1 Leptonychotes weddellii
CCTGGTCCTTCTGTGACCCCGAAGGTCCTGAGACCACACTGTCCCACGAGGTTTCCACTCCCCGCTTAGCCTCTGGAGTGACGTCCCTCAGCGGAGCCGACTTCTAAAAGTTCCCATTTTGTGCTCCGCTGCTCTATCACTTGCCAGAAGCAGCTGACAGAGGCCTCCTCCCCCGCTGTCTATCCTCCCGAATATCACCTCGGATTCACCTCTCCGCACGTCCTACCTTCCAGAAAGTGGTCGCTTTTCTGTTCAGAGAGTTGTTGCTATTCTTTTCTTCGATCTCCTGTTGTGTTCGTAGGTGTTCAGAATGGTTTGATCCCTATCCAGCTGAATTCCTGGGACCAGACAAAATCCGGGTCTCCTACTCCTCCGCCATCTTGTTCCACCCCTATTTATATTTTTTTAATTAAATAGTATTTAAGGAAAGTATTTGGGTCTGATTATAGTTAGGAAACTCAGCGATTTCATAGGTTCAAGTCATCAGCAATGAACAAGATTTAGATTAAGAGATGTTTTATAAAGTCACTAAGATAAGTTAAAAACATGGCACCCATTAACTCAGGTTTCCACTAACTTGTAT
>NW_028030062.1:0-583 GCF_054177405.1 Leptonychotes weddellii
AGCCCAACATTTCTCCTGATAAGGATCTTTATTCTTCAGGGACTTCGAAATCACACCTTTCCTCTTTGAAATGAAGAATCTCATTTTGGGCATGACCCAGCTGCTTTCTATAGCTGGGGAAAACATTCAGCTGGGTTTGGAGCAGCCACATAATGAATTTCCTTTGAAGGGAAACAGGAAACAAGAAAATTGGAGCCTGTCACCTCTGCATTCATCCCTCACTCCAGAGCTCTCACAAGTTTGACGTCTGTGCTCCTTCAGATGACATTCAGAGACCTGAATCTTCTCTTTTACATAATTCAGCCTTTTCAAGTGGGGCAGTTCGAGTCCAGTTAGCTCCCAGAGTCAGCTGTAACTCATAGTCTGCCTCTTTGACAATAGGACAAGGAATTAAGTTCTGTGTGGGAAGCGGTAGAGCTAATGCCTGCCAACTGCGACGATTAGGGTTTATTTGGTGAGAGCCCACAGCCGTGGTCAAAGTGCTGCCGTTCTGGGCTCCTCAAAGTGTGGTTCCTGCCCAGACCAGTTCCTTCCAAATCTGAAACTCTGGGGTGCAGCTCAGCAGTCTGTACTTTAATGAGCC
>NW_028030063.1:0-10408 GCF_054177405.1 Leptonychotes weddellii
GCCATCTTGCTCCTCCCCTGAGACTGGTTCTTTATATGGGGAGTGTGGTTGGCACGTTTATATATATTTTTTTCCACTTTCCTTATTTAAGAATATTTTGGAAAATCCCAAAACCAAAACATGCTTTAAAACCTCAACCCAGAAATGAACAGCAGTCAGTGGTCCTGCTTGCACCATCTCACTGCCCAGAGGTGACCAGTCTTCAAGTTGGGTGTGTATTTTCTCAGCTCTTTTCTGTGGACTTACAGTCTTCCCACAACACATGTGTAGAGTTTATTTTTAAACAAATATAGAATCATTTGTCTTGGTACCTTTCCATGTCAGCGGTACATATAGATCTACCGGAGTGTTGCAGATGCGCTACACTTAATCCACAGATACGGACATATATATTTCCTTCATCCTTCCTTGACTAATGGACATTTCAGTTGCTTCCTTTTTTTTTTTTTTTTTTTACAATATTATTGACTATATTCCCTATGCTGTACTTTTCGTGACTTATTTATTTTATAACTGGAAGTTTGTACCCCTAAATCCCTTTCACCCACTTCACCCATCCCCCACCCCCATTAAATAAAATTATTATCTTAAACTCTGCTGCAGTGAATACCCTTGTCAATATAGCTTTGCTCACATGACTGGATATTTCTATACAACAGATCCTTAGAAGTAGAATGGCAGGGTCAAACCTGCTTCTGTAATTTAAAGTAAATGCATGAGAGACCATTTTGGGCATTATTAAAAAGATTCCAGTGAAATATCTTAGAGCAGGGTAGGTTTAGCTCTTTTTCCTGTGTTTAGGATCATTCGGGCATGGGGACAATGTGCCCTCTTGGTTGCTCTGGTTGTCATACTCCCCCTGGGGCCTCCTTTACATTCAAGAGCTCATCTGAGTCCTGTCTTTTCCTGAGCTGCCTGGGGCTTATGTGAATTGTGGTAGATTTGGAGCCAGCTTCCCACGCTGTGCACACCTCACTTCTGAACACATGCTGCCCACCTGCAGACTCAGCTGGAGCTTGAGAGTGGCTGCCCAGCCAGGCCATGACTGATGGTACCCTCAGTGATGTCCATGGCCAAAATCTGAAACATTGTGCCACCACGGTTTGCTAAGAGTGAAAGGGAGATCCCTAAGAATGGCTACTCAAGACATGGATGCTGGAGGCTTACAGCCTTTGACAAAACCTCATTAATTGGTTCATTTCTTTAACAAATTCTTTTTCAGTATCTACTATGAGCCAAGCACCCTGACAGGAGTCAGGGATACGATAAGTCACCAAAAACGCAGATGGCTCCCTACTCATGGCAACTCTAACAATAGAGCGGTGTACTCTCTTCTTGCCATTTTTGGATTTCCGTCTTAGAAACACGGAGAATGAAAGGTGAGTTTGAGAAGGTGTTTTGGAAGTCAGAACAAACCAACCTGAGGTGGAGTGAAGACAAACTCCCCTCGAAAAAAGCAAATGACGTTCCACATGGCAATGGTAAGTCAACAGGGTATTGATAAGATAAAAAATTAAATCAAATGGTGTTAATCACTTTGCCTTCATCCCCACTTCCTCCCTCACATTCATCTTTGTTTCCCCCACCCCTGCTGAGGGACTCACTTGGGCCACTTTACTCTGGGCACCAGCACCTCTGATGGACCAGGATTGAACCCTGACTTGAGCTCAGTCAATCAGATTCTCTCCTGGGGAGTTGAAATTATAGCATTGAACCCAAGTCAGCCTTTCTTGGCCGGGGGAGGGGGGGGAGGGTTATTTGGGAAGATTTTAAAAGGTGGAAACATGTCACAGCCCATGTGCAAATGGAACAAAGGGAACCCTGCAGAGGAAGAGAGAAGGAAGCAAGGAGAAAGAGAAAAGCAAAGAAGGGCACAATGAAGTCCTAGACAGAGAGAGCTGGAGAGGGGAGTTCCTTTAAAAACAATTTTTTTTTCAATTCAATTTAATTAACATACGCTGTATTGTTAGTTTCAGAGGTAGAGTTTTGTGATTCATCAGTTGCGTACAACACCAAGTGCTCATTCCATCATGTACCCTCCTTAATGCCTGTCACCCAGTTACCCACCCACCTCCCCTCCAGCGACCCTCAGTTTGTTCCCTATAGTTAAGAGTCTCTCCTTTTATGTTAGAATTCTCTCCTGAGATCAAGAGCACTTCCTATTCTTGCATGCTCTGAATCTTTCCTGGATCATTCGAACAGATCCCTGTTTTTTCCCCAGTTGTCTTGAGAAATAATTGTCATACATCGCTATGTAAGTTTAAGGCATACATCATCATGGTTTCATTTACGTATATTGTGAAATGATTACAATGGGTTCAGCTGGCACCCATCTTCTCATATAGATACAATGCGAAGAAAAGAAAGAAAAAAGAATAAAGAAAATGTTTTCTTCTTGTGATGAGAACTCTTAGGGTTTGTGCTTTGAACAACTTCCTATGTATGATTCAGCAGTGTTAGCTATAGTCGTGATGTTGAACGCTATATCCCTAGTAGTTTATCTTATGGAATTTTCTACCTTTTGACCACCTTCCTCCAATTACCTCTCAGCCTCTAGTCACTACAAGTTTGATCTCTTTTTCTATGAGGTTTTTGTTTGCTTAAGATTTCACATATAATTGAGATCATACAGTATTTGTCTTTCTCTGTCTGACTTATTTCACTTAGCATAATGCCTTCGAGGTCCACCCATGTTGTCACAAATTGTAGGGTTTCTTTGGGTTTTTTTATGGCTGAATAATATTTTATTATAGATATATAGCACAACTTCTTTATCCACTCATTGTCGATGGACACTTAGGTTATTTCCATGTTTTGGCTCTCGTAAATAATGCTGCTATGAACATGGGGTGCAGATATCTTTTTTTGAGTTAGTGTTTTCATTTCCTTTGGGTATATTCTCAGAAATGGAATTGCTGGATCGTAGGGTAGTTCTATTTGTAACTTTCTGAGGATCCTCCATACTGTTTTCCAGAGTGACAGTGCCAGTTTATAATCCCCCCAACAGTGCACCAGAGCTTCCTTTTCTCCATGCATTTGTTATCTTGTTTTTCTGATAACAGCCTTACTAACGGGCGTGAGGTGATATCTCATTGTGATTTGGATTTGCATTTTCCTAACCTGTTTTTCCTTGAACAAACCTGATGGTTCCTTTTTCTGTCCTTTTCCTCCCTGTCCCCCTCCAGTTACGACAATGTTTGCTCCTTCCTTTGCCCTGTTGAGGAAAAGGGCATCGGGAAAACTTCTTTTCATTCTGCTCCTAAAGCCTACACAGATACATTCTTGGGAGGTATATTTTGTTTAGCTCTATCTGTCATTTCTCTGATGGCCTGGTTATTTTGGAAACGTGCTGAACTCCATCCTCAGGGATTCCCTAAGGAAGGCTCAGCTTGGAGGATTCATGAATCCATTTGTTCATCAATTAGGGAGCTCTGGAAGCAGACGCTCTGTGAGTGGGGCGCTCTGCACTGTTCCCTGCTGGGGGAAGTTGGGAGCCGTGGTCCACACCCCCTGCAGAAGCTTCCCTAAAAATGTGGTCTCTTCTTGGAAGCCAGTGAAGGCACAACTTGGACATGCCAGTTGAAATCAGAATTATAATTGTATTTTTTATTTATTTATTTATTTTTAAAGATTTTATTTATTTATTTGAGAGAGAGAATGAGAGAGAGCACATGAGAGGGGGGAGGGCCAGAGGGAGAAGCAGACTCCCCGCTGAGCAGGGAGCCCGATGTGGGACTCGATCCAGGGACTCCAGGATCATGACCTGAGCCGAAGGCAGTCGCTTAACTGACTGAGCCACCCAGGCGCCCCCAGAATTATAATTTTAATCCAAGCCTAGAACCTCAAGGTCGGCGAGAAAGTAAGGCAATTCCCAATGAGTTTCTGATCACTGGGTACTGGTGAGGAGTAAGGGACAGCGGTGTCTGGAAAAAACACCTCCTTTCGATGATGAGGAAAAACCAGATGGAAGGAAATAAATTCACATTCTTGCTTCAACTGCACACACATACGTGTACACATACACCGAAACCAATTTATTGTTGCCTCACTGTGGTGTGCAGCACATGCACATCCATTACAGGGAAAACCGGCTGAACCTGTAGGAAGAGTAGCTTTCGTGGCTGGGTGAGTTAACAGTTCAGTTCAGCATCCCCATGAGAATCTCTGCCAAGATGAATCTCTCCTTTTCCCAGAAGCTTTGAAAGAAATGGAACTTAATAATCTTGACAGAGGAATTTGTCATGAAAGACACGTTAAAGGAGAGTGAGTCATCCTCGCTCTCCTCCACAGCCCCCGCTGCCTTGTTCCCGGCCACCCGTCTGTCCATTGCCATCCACTCCGGTTGACTCAAACTCTATCTACTCCCTGTAAGGATACAGCGCAGATGCCTCTATTCCCTGAGTTCCCATTGCCTTTGTGGGTTTTCTCTCGCAAACTGGCATTTTGCATACAGTGCTGAGCAGCAGGGAATACAGACTGGCATTAGGAGCAAATCTGGTTTCTTTCTTTGTCTTCCCTCCCCCACCCCCCACCCCCCCTTCCTTTAGATAGCCGCCTTCAGCTGTGTATAAATTAAGCACATTCTTGTGCTTTTGCAGGTCACATCTGGGATATTCTGGACATCTCTGGTATAAACTCTGAATTTATGAAACCAGTAATTTGCTGCTCCACTTATAATGCCCGACATTGTCACTGTTTGCTTAGTTTTGGTATCTGATGCTCTTAATGTTAAGGTCAATGTTATTGATACTGAACTCCATGCCCTTGTTTCTTTCCCCATTGCATTTTTTTTTTTTTGAGGCACACACAGAGAGGGTAACTAATCTTAATATCTTGTGTTCACAATTCTATTTAGCATGAAATCAGTAACTGACATATTAATTATAATAATCTGTTAAATATACTTTACCTACATGTTAATTATGGGAGACCATTCTCATTTATTTCTCTGGGTAGCCTATTAATTCAACCCAGATGGTACAGCTTTGTGAGACGGTAACACTGAGCATTTGCAGAATAAATCATGTTGCCAAGATACAGCAGCAAAAACGTTATCACATCTGAATAAGCTTTAGTATGATATAACCAGGAAAGAAAACTTACCCATTACTCACAGACTGGAGCTTAGTAAAAACATGATCAGTATATCGAATATTTAAAAAAATTGGGGGGGAACATGAAATGTTTTCCTCCCAAAGAGTGGATTCTTTATTTAAGCCCAGTGACACATAAATAATTCCAAAAGGGGGAAATGGAATCCTGACGCAAGGAGTTCATCATAACTTGGGGGGAGGGGGAGAAAGGCAGCTGTGCTTTTCTTGGACTTTCTGATGTCAAGGCTGGTGTCATTTGGGGAAGTGCTGAAACACCTCTTCCCTCTTCCTCTATCCCCCTGCCTTCCTGTAATTTCTTCTTGGATGCTAATAGGCAGAACTCTGGGCTCCCTAGTGTTAGGGCTCTCTAGCTTGAGCCAGATTTATGTTGGGGAGGCTGATTCATCTCTGAATGCGGATGATTTCAATGAGGAAGCTTGGAATCGGTCAATGGGATGTCAGCATCATCTTCTTTCCGGGGAAGATCTAGATCCATCGTTGGCCAAAGATCCTTTCAGTTCAGCAATGTGGTTTCAAAAGTTCATCAGTGCTCACTCATTATTTGTTTCTGGAAAGAACTGTGCTGGTTCTTGAGAACCAGCAGAGAGCAAGCCTGATACGGGCCCTGCCTTCACAGAACTTATGATGTGGCAGGGGAGCCAGTTAAACAAGCAGTTATAATAGAGTGGGATAGGGTCATGCTATCCCACTATGGACTGTGGCTGTGAGAGCACACAGCAAAGGCCCCCCAGCTCAGATGTAGGGGAGGCTCAGGGAAGGCCTCCCAGAGTGGCAATTTCATCACTTGCCTCTGAAGGGTGAGCAGCAGGTCATCGAGTGGAGGACTAAGGAGAGAGCCAGGTGGAAGGAACAAATGGGGCATCACATACTCATGGGGTTGAAGGTGCAAGTAGAATGTAAATTGAGGGGGCAGTGGGGGTTGTAAAAGTTTCCAAGAGATGTGACCAGGTAGGTGTGCAGGGGCCAGATGATGAGGGTCCCTGTGAACTGCATGAGAAAGTTTAGCTTTCACCTTATAGACAGTGGGGGCCATGGAAGGGTTTGAGCATGAGGTGACAGAGTCAGACTGACTATGTGATGAATGTCTTTCTAGCTTCATCAGGGGAAACAGTGCAGACTGGAGCTGTCATTGAAATGACGAGATGGTGGTGTCCTGGACCAGAAGAGAGGCAGGATATTTTTCACCTTCTGACCGTCTGGCCCGGCCTAAGTCTCTTCTCTTTCTCAAAGCCTTCCCTGACATGTCCAGCTTTCACCAAGCTCTTCTTTCCTTGAGCTCTAATGGCAGTATTTTGCCAATTGTTCCATATTTGAAAACAAGTGAAGATTTTGCTTCTCCACTCCCATTAACACAACACAGCTCCAGGTGTATTCATCTCTCCTGCCATGTTAGAAGACGCCAACCTCTCTTGGCTCCTGTCCCTCCTCCACGGACACGTGGCTCCTACAAACTTCTACATTTGACCAACTCATTGCTCATGATGACTTTGGCTACTTTTGCTCCATGTGTATTGTGATACTACATTTCATGATGCTCCTCCATCACTCAATCTAAAAACAGCTGTTCCCTCATTCTCTCTCATGGCTCCCTCTCCTCCATAACATCAGACACAAGTACAGTTGGAGGCTAATTTGATTTGCTTGCTTATCTGTGCTTTTTTTTTTTTTTTTTTTTGTCTCTCCCATTAAGCTTGAAGTTCCATCAGGGTGGAGACCATGTCTGTTTTTCCCCATTGTATTCTGAGCATGTAGTGCAGCATGGGAGTTGTGCAACAACTAAAAATTTCTTGAATGACCGTATTATTTTTCGAAAACTAGAGAATGTTTAACTCTTTAGGGGAGCACTTGGATCTCAGGACATGTTTTGTGTGTATGCTTTAAGCTTAGAGAGAGATGACATCAGGGAAACCCTATGTGGGAATTGTGAGCCAGAATATGGTGGCAGTGTCCAGAAAACAGACTTCTGCAGCCATGATTAGAATTTATGTAAATGACTTGGGCACAGAATGGACTTGTCAAGCCCACTGGAGAGAGATTTACCTGAACAGTGGGAACTGCAGGGTAGGGGGCACATTTTGACCATCCAAATAACAGCTCTAAGAAGCAGATGTATTTCAGAAGGATACGATTGTTTTAGAATTGGCTTTGAGTTTTAGATCTTGCCCTCTTTTGTTTTCTAAGAAACAACCAACCTCCTTCCTGTTCTTCCTTCCCACCTACCTACCTTTTTTGGTTCATGCATTCATCCAACAAACGTTTCCTGGGCGTACGCAACACCCTAGGCTCTGGGTCATGCTGGAAAGTGGCTTAGAAGAGAGGGCAGGTAAGCCTTAGGAAACTAAGAGTAAAGTCCACCTCTGCATTGAAGGGCTGGGGGAGAGGCCTCGGCGGAAAGGTTTCCAGCTGAAAGACTGTTTATCCAGGTTTGACCCCCCTGGCTTCTCTTTCAAAACAGCTATCGAGAAAGGATTGGGGGCTGACACATCTCCTGAGCCATCTGAAATCACAGCTGAGCCCCACTCGCTGGATTGAACATCAACCAGAATTCCACATCCACTACATGGTTAAGAGGAACTTCTAGCTGGGGAATATAAAATTGTAAATGGCACAGATAACGTCAGTCTGAGTTACTGTTTTCAGAATGACACAGATGTTAGGATAAGGGAAGCATAAATGGAAATTAAAGAGAAACAAATTCAGAACAGATGTCAGGAAGCATTTTTTTCATGCAGAGAATCACAAATGTGTGGAATGGCCTACCAGGCTCGATTGTTAAGGCGAAGACACAGGGGACATTCGTGAACTGATCAGATGGCATCACGGGGGAATTAAACAGTAAAAGAGGAAATGAGCATGCATACTGCGACTGGCTTTTGGCTAATCCTCAACAGTGTCCGTGTTCTTATGTTGCCGGTGCTTCCCTACTTACCTTGGATAAACACACATAATTTCTTTGCTTTTAGTTTTCACAGATTGCACCAATCTCAAAATAGTTATTTTCACATCATAAAGATGACATTGGCAGAGCGGGAGAAACAGAGAGAGTGAGAGAGTTGAGAGAGCTCCTTTCCTGCAGGAATTTTTTTTGGGGGGGGAGGAGGGTGTTTGTTGTTCATGAATTGTGCATGGGGATGAATGTTTAAAATGTGTATACCTGTCTAATACCAAAGAGCAGGGTATGATCATCAACCAGCCAGTCCTCTTGTACTATCTGGTGGAGCTGAAGTTCTAATTCTCGCTAAATAAGTACATGATCACCAGGGGGTCCATTGGAGAAGTCCCACAAGGCTTTCTCTGCTTCTGTCCCCCCCGCTAATGGCCTCATGGTGCCCAAGTCCTTTTAAAAATATTCTATGTGGGAGAAAGGGGCATTAAGCTAGTTGCTAGCTTCTGATAGCTACTTATTACGAAGAATTTGCACCAAGAATGGGGCAATAGGAAATTTGCAACACATGACTTGTTCTTGTCTTTCTTGTATTGTGCCTTTGGAGACGCTCTAGAGAGACTGTAACCAGGTGCCCCTTTAAAGAAATATCACTTGGGGGATATAGCTTATGATAATAGGGAAGGAAAGAGAGGATAGCAATGACTCTATGCCCCAAGGGAAGGTAGTTGAGGATAAAAAGTAGAGTAAAACCTCATTAATCTGGACCCTGCTAATTTAGAATGTATGAATAATTCAGACCCTCTGGCTGAGCTGAAGTTTACCTTTGTACTAGATATGGAAAAAAGGGTTTGCTAAGCAAATTAATAGTGTAAACAAGATAGAGGGTAGGGAATATATAACCTATTTAAGAGAACAAATTGTTTTCACATACTTAGTAGAACCATCTGCATAGGAAGAATGAATAGGTCAGTTATAAGTAATCCTGGTCTGTTCATTAATCTTGGTCTGTTGGGTATCAATACTTAGCAAAATTTTGTCAGCATTAGAGGGATGAAATTGAGCAAGCAGGGAGTTCTTAAAAGTTCATATTTAAGGCGTTGTATTGATTTACATTGCCTTTTCTTTCATAATTTACTTTTGATTTGTAAGACCTCCTAATGAACCTTCCTTGGATCCTGTCTGTCCCTGTTACCTCTAAGCCTTTATCACTGAGATGACAGAAAGACTAACTTCTAGAGCACGGTCCTGAGTAATGTTGGCACCAGGGCAAATAAGGCAAGCTTTGAAAGTCTGGGTTCTAATCTGGTCTCTGTTAATACTTACCCACTGGATTTTGGCAGGTAACTTATTCTCTCTGGGCTTCAGATTCCATGTGTGTAAAATGGGAAAAGATTAAAGACATCCAAAGACCCTTTCAACTCAGCAACTCCATTGTCATCATTTATCACCCCTCTGAGATAACTTCTCATCCATAAAAAATATATATATATATATAATCATTCTCATGTTGTGTCAATAATCAAATGATACAGCAAATAAAGTACAGAGGAGAATATAAGCAATAAGCAAGAAAAGAATAAGTCAGGAGACATGATCATGCCCCTGCTCCTGTCATTTCCTAGGAATAACCCCCTTCACCCTCTCCTTGGGACATCTGACTTTCTTTTCTTCTTCCTCATCCATGGACTTCTTTTTTTTTTTTTTTCCATGGACTTCTTAATAACATTTTCCCACTGGGTACTGTTGGAGTTGCCCTCAGCCCCACCTCCCTCCCCAGTGGACGGAGCCTGCAGAGCTCCGCATCCCACATGCTGGGTGCAGAAGCAGAAGCAGAAGCATCCCCACTGACCCTCTTCTTAAGAGGATCAATGAGCAGTGGATTGGAATATGGAAGAGGAAGTAGATGACTTTCTCTCAGCTAAAGATCTTGTTGCCACTCTCCCAGCCACCCTCAAACACTCTCAGGAGTTGTGCTGACTTTAATCCTCAGGCTGGAGGTGGACATGGAGCAGCCAACTGGCGTAAGTTTGGTGTTAGGTTTCCGTTTATGTCCATCTCTTGGCCTGCCAGTCACTGATGCATAAAGGAAATTAATCAATTAAATATTAATTTTATGTACCATCTCCTTTTAAGCGATTCTCAAATACTGCTTGATCAATGGACATTTAAAACCTTTGCCACCTAAACAAATCATCACCGAGCCCTTTCCAGATATAGACTCAGAAACCAAGGCCATGCTGGTCTTCCTTATCTGTGCATGGCTGGGGAATCTTAGCTCCTTAAAACGTGCTTTTGACACATAAAACTCAGTAGCAGAATAGCTTTAGAGATTTGCTAAAATCATATGTAAATCTCATTGGTATATACTGTGTACAGATTAGGGGCTCTGTAGAAAATGAGAGAAGGC
>NW_028030064.1:0-583 GCF_054177405.1 Leptonychotes weddellii
AAATAAAAAAAATAAAGTGCACCTCTCAGGAAAAAAAAAAAAAAAAGCAAAATCCTACTATATTCTGACTACAAGAATACATTTTAGATTCAAAGACAGAAATAGGTTGAAAATAAAGGATGGGAATAACCTACCAGGTAAATAGTAACCATGGAAGATCTGAAGTGATCATTTTAACATCAGACAGAATTGAGTTTAAGATAAGAATTACTGATAGAGACAAAGAGGGACATTTTATAATGGTAAAAATGCCAATATATCAGGAATATATAACAATTATAAATATATGCACACCTAACAACAAAGCCTCAATATAAATGAGGCAAAACCAACTAGAATTGAAATAATTGACAATTTAGATAGTTGGAGATTTCAGTACCTTATTCTTAAAAATTGAAAAAACAGTTCCAGAATAAATCATCTAACATGGAAGACTTGTGCTTATACTTTCAACGAACTCAACTTCTGTTTTAAGAACACTCTACCCAGAATACTCTACTCTGTGTATTGCAAAATATATATCTTTTCAAACAGATGATGTGATATGACTGTGGAAGATCTCAAGGAATTCACAAACATACTA
>NW_028030065.1:0-583 GCF_054177405.1 Leptonychotes weddellii
GAAACTTCCTTGCTCAATGTAACCTATTTATAGTCAGTACCAAATGCCTCTCAGGAGGACTACAGCTACTTGCATTTTGCCATTTTAGACACAAACTATAGACGCTGCAGCAGCTTTGGGTACCCCCTTCCCCTTCCATAACTGCATGTTTCCTTCTCTCCCACTTCACAGATTCCCCTCTCCACACTACATGCCCAGGGCCTTCATAGTGACTGACAGCTCCCCAAGCCCATTATGCACCAAACTGATGGGAACCTTGGCCCCAAATACCCTTCCCCTCTTTCTTCATTTGATTAACTTTTACTGAGCCTTCAAAATGTAACTTAAATATCACCTGCTCCAGGAAGCTTTCTAGATCTGTCACCTCCCCAGCTCTCAAATTGTATGTTTCCTCCAAATGCTTGCATAGCACACAAGATTGTATTTTGTAATAACCTGTATTATCTGTTTGCCTATTTCCTTTTCTAACTAGTTTGGGAATTCTTTGGTGAGAAAAAGTATGTTTTACTGATTTCTGTGTCCTTCATATCTAGTTGATCCAGCAATATTTGTTGAAAAGGCTATCCTTGCTCCATTGAGGGAG
>NW_028030066.1:0-583 GCF_054177405.1 Leptonychotes weddellii
CAAAGGCACTCAATAAATAATAGTTACATGCATGCATGCAAACAGCTTAGCATTGTGCCTGGGACACAATGAGTACTCGGTACATTGTTGGCTGCTACAATTAACGGGAGTAGTAAGAGTGGTGGTAGTGTTGGTATTATTTCGCTCAATCCATGCCTGAACTCAAGTGTCGTGTGAAAAGAGGATACTCTCTGCTCTCCAGAGAGGCTGTTATCCAGAGCCAGGACGTACACCCCTGCTCATCTTCACATCCCCATCACCGCTGTTCTCCTTTCTAGCTCTAAATGCCCGCCTCTTCCCCCCACAGTCCACTCACCACTATGCACCCAACTCTTCGGGTTTATGTTAAGTCCCAAGAAGAATAAAAATTTCCATAGTTACCTGGAAAATGAAAAGCTTTCTGCTCAATATTAAGTGCTGGAAATCTTTGGATCTACCTGTTCTCAATGGTCTCTTTGGACAGAAAGGGGACTGGAGATCATTGGTCACCTTGCGTTGCATCGCCGCAGATTTCTCTTAAAGGAGTTCTCTTCTGTGTTATGTTATGTGTTAACATTATATTGTGATTACTGACATTTAAGCT
>NW_028030067.1:0-583 GCF_054177405.1 Leptonychotes weddellii
AAAAAAAAAAAGAAAACTTCTCTCCCACTGGAGCTGATGACATCTCCTCACACTTTGTTTGGACTTGAGCTTCATGGCCTCATTTAAGCTTCAGAGGGCTGGAAAAGCAGCAGGAGATGTTCAACATACAACCTTATTCCACATCCCATGGGAGGTGGATATATGTAACAGTTAAGAGCCTAGTGTGGGGAGTTCAACAGACCTAAGTTTTAAATCCTGGTCCTGCTACTGACCAGGTGTGGCTTTCTCTAGGTACCAAACTTCTCTGTGTTTCAGTGTCTTCATTTCTATAAAACAACAATAAGAACATTCAACAGATGATGTTTCATGATGATTAAGTGAGAGTTTGTCTATAAAACAACTGTAACTGTTATGGTAAACAGGAAATCATACCTGCAGGGGCTCTTGTCATTACAGTGGGACTAGTGGTAGTGGTGTGGTACTAGTAGAGGTAGTGGTAGCAATACTAGTAATGGTTAGTAGTAGAGGTAGTGGTAGCAATACTAGTAATGGTTAGTAGTAGTGGTAGTGGTAGCAATACTAGTAATGGTTAGTAGTAGAGGTAGTGGTAGCAATACTAGTA
>NW_028030068.1:0-583 GCF_054177405.1 Leptonychotes weddellii
GCTGAACCAAGTGGAATACTGAACAAGTTCATCTTTGTCATCTTTCTCTTTTCCCACTATGACCTCCCACACTTAAATATTCGTAAGACAATGAATACTATTAAACCTATTCCAGCACAAGTATTTCCCTGAACTTCTAAAATTGGACTAGACATGGCTGGAAATAAATTTTACATAGTAATGTCTGCTATTAGATAAATAGAATCATAGTTGTTAAAGATCTAGCAGGGAAATGATTGAATAGGGAAATAGCTAAATAAATTGTGGTACATCCAAACAGTGGAATATTATCCCTCTATTTTATATACTTAAAAAGCTAAATAATGTATATTTGCTTATTTTTGCATGAGTTAGAGAAAAGTATGGAAGGATACACACCAAATAGTGGCATTGGTTGCCTGAGGGTGGGTAGGGAACACAGCTGTGAGTAAAAGATTAGCAGCATTTACTTTATACATCATCATATCACTTCACTTGCTACAAAAATCTTATGCAATTTCTAAGCCATTATATTTTTTAAGTATTTTATTTATTTATTTTATTGTTATGTTAATCCCCATACATTACATCATTAGTTTTAGAT
>NW_028030069.1:0-583 GCF_054177405.1 Leptonychotes weddellii
CACTGTGCAGTAAACCGGCTCTCAAAAAATACCTTTTAAAAACGCTTTTATTGGTAGCATTTATCCACCTCCGTGGCACACACATTCCCACCATGGCCAATTCCCAGCTACCAAGAGGATCTCGATGAATGAATTGCAAAGAGATGCATACAATAAGCCCGCTCTGCACACAGCTGACCCTCAGCCTGGAGCCCTGACAATCACCATTAACCAAGCCCCCCGCCGTGTGCCGAGCACTGTGCTAAGTACAGAACAAAAACGGGAGCTGACATTGACCTTGCAGTCAATGTATGCCAGAGTGTTCTAAGCGCTCTGATTAACGTGTACTCATTTGCTCCACCCCTCAGTAACCCCAGAAGGAAGGTGGTGTTCCCCCAGGTTACAGGAGAGGATCCTGAGGCCCAGAGACATTTAGTAACTGCTCATGGCCACAGAGCCAGTAACCAGCAAAGGAGAGATCTGACCCCAGGCCGTCTGCCCCACGCAATGGAGCCTCCTCACCACCTCCCTCCAAGGAAGATATTATCTGCCCATTCCACAAATAAGGACTCTGATACTTAAAAGTCTCCTTGACTGGCCCATG
>NW_028030070.1:0-583 GCF_054177405.1 Leptonychotes weddellii
TCCCAGGCAGAAACTTCTTTCCTCTCCCCGCACACCCCCTGCTGTTCTGGCCCCATCAAATCATATTTCCTCTTTCTCTTCACAGGCGGTGCCTTGGCCCAGCTGGTGGCCTCACAGCTCCAGAGCTTGGCTGAGGCCAAGGGCTGGTGGGTCCCTGGGGGCCTGGTGTGGTTCTCTCCAAGTACAGACAAAGCTGAAACCACCAGGTGCAGCTGGATTCCCCCTCTCCTCTGCACAGCCTCGAGGGGGTGAGTCTTCTCCAGTCCCTTCTGCAGTTGGATAAACTGAGGCTCCGAACGGTGAAACCCTTGGCCCAACGTCCACGCCAGCGATGCGGTCAGGATTTGAACCCGGCACCGTCTGAATTCAAACGACCCCCTCCAGCCCCTAGAGCAGCCACCTGGCCCTAACCCCAGGTGCCTCAGTCCCCTCACCTCACACATGGGAAGTCTGCTCACTCCCTGGATGAGACTGGGGAGTGTGGAGCTGTTGGGGTGAGAAATTCTGGCTGGCCTTTCTGCTCTTTCTCCAGCAAGGGCGCGGCGTGGATGGGCTCAAGAAGGACAGACAGAAGAAACAACTG
>NW_028030071.1:0-583 GCF_054177405.1 Leptonychotes weddellii
AAAAAATAAAATAAAAAAAAAATAATGATGTGTGCTAGTCACATGCAAATAGGGCCCAGCGGAACTCATTTATTTCAGTGCGATTTCAGTGCGTATTATGTCATTAAATCCTCAAAGCGAGGCTACTGCAGGGACTCCTGAACCTGTTTTAGGGACAAGAGAGCCATTCCTTTGAAGAGGCAATGATCTGTGCCCTGCCTTGCCCTGTTTTAGTTCCTGGCAGCCCAGGAAGACCCTGAGATCATGACCTGAGCCGAAATCAAGAGCTGGATGCTTAACCGACTGAGCCATCCAGGCGGCGCCCTGCTCTAATTCATTTTTAAAAATCAATACCAACTTTGTTACTTTCCCTCTAACTGGAAACAAACTATCTGAGGCTCACATCATAATGGATGCTGTTGGGGAAGTTGAGAACCCCTGGTCTCAGGCTCGCAGTATCAGTCCAGATGGGCTGGATTATGCTGCAGTAACAAACAACCCCCAAATCCCAGTGGTTTCAGTCAACAAATTCATTTCTAGTTCATTCTGTGTGGATTTTTCAGGTCGGCAAGGGGTGAGTCCTCCCCACAGCCATTCAGGGACC
>NW_028030072.1:0-583 GCF_054177405.1 Leptonychotes weddellii
GATCATGACTTGAGCCGAAGGCAGTCGCTTAACCAACTGAGCCACCCAGGCGCCCGAGATTACTTTCAAGAAAAAAAGAATCAGGAGGAGACAATATACTGCAGTTACTATGAGCCAACTCAAGTTTGACTGTGGAGGGTCAATCTCCTCTTTGTCATTTAAAATCATGTGCTCTTATGCAAGTAACTTCTCTGTGCCTCAGTTCTCTTGTCTCTAATGTGGGGATATCAACATCCCATGAGCTTGTTGGTGGGTTAAATAGCTTATACACACAAAGCTCTTGGAGCAGTGTCCATAGCAGTGGCTCAATAAATACTGTCAATAAGGGGCGCCTGGGTGGCTCAGTCGGTTAGGCATCTGCTTTCGGCTCAGGTCATGATCCCAGAGTCCTGGGATCGAGCCCCACATCAGGCTCCCTGCTTAGCGGGGAGTCTGCTTCTCCCTCTCCCTCTGCCTGCCACTCCCCCTGCTTGTGCTCTCTTTCTCTCTGACAAATAAATGAAAAAAATCTTAAAAAAGAAATCTTTAAAAAAATTTAAATACATACATACTGTCAATGGGACTCTCACTCTCCAAATAGGGA
>NW_028030073.1:0-583 GCF_054177405.1 Leptonychotes weddellii
TGTACTGAAAACATTCATTGTTAAGTTGTTTCCAATAAAGAAACCAGGAGAATAAGAATGATCAAGAAATAAAATATATAACAAAAGTATAAAAAGAGAAGATAAGGTTTTCATTTTTGCTATGACAGATTTTAATTATATGTGTGGTTTTATTGGATGACAATACCTAGCCAACCTTTAAAAATATTCATAATTTAATGTCCCTTTTTCTTGAAGTCTTCATCCTTGTGTTTTAACTCAAATTTAATAATAATTTTAAAGGATTAAGTATAAATTAGTTATTCTTATGCACTGCAATTATATTAATTTACCCAATACATAGCTCACAATATCATGGTGGATAGTAACAAATAGTCAAATATGCAATCTCCATCTAATATCCATTGTTGTTAAACCGCTATTGGTATTAAGAAAATCAACTATCACTCTGTGATAGATGAGTTAATGATGGTTATTTTGTCTTTTGGAAAGATAGTCAATGTTGGTAAAACATGGCAATTAAACACACATTCTGACTTTAAAACAAGACAGGACACAAGAAACAATGTTTTGTACATTGGACAATACAGGAATGAGGAATAAC
>NW_028030074.1:0-10407 GCF_054177405.1 Leptonychotes weddellii
ATAAAGAAGATGTGGTCCATATATACAATGGAATATTACTCAGCCATCAGAAAAGATGAATACCCAACTTTTACATCAACATGGATGGGACTGGAGGAGATTATGCTAAGTGAAATAAGTCAAGCAGAGAAAGTCAAGTATCATATGGTTTCACTTATTTGTGGAACATAAGGAATAGCATGGAGGACATTAGGAGAAGGAAGGGAAAAATGAAAGGGGGGAAATTGGAGGGGGAGATGAACCATGAGAGACCATGGGCTCCAAGAAACAGACTAAGGGTTTTGGAGGGGAGGGAGGTGGTGGGATGGGTTGGCTCAGTGTTGGGTATTAAGGAGGGCACGTACTGCATGGAACATTGGGTGTTATATGAAAATAGTGAATCGTGGGTCACTACATAAAAAACTAATGTTTTTTGATGTATGGTGTTGTATGGTGACTAACATAACATAATAAAATTAAATTTAAAAAAAGTGTGAACGTTGTGAATTTAATTTTTCATTTTTTTTTCATTTCTTCCAAAGTTGACCTTTTTCAGATTGCAGTGGTTTTGCTAGATGTGTTTTCCATCTTCCTAGAGTTACAGTCATATTTACCAGCCTCAAAAGAAAAAAAAAAAAAAGCCCTATTTCATATCAGTAGAAGGTTTTAGAATCCGATTGGTGTCCAGTTGGTGATGATTTGGGTGTTGATTATGAAGTCCAAGGTGAATCAAACTCAAGCCACTCATCAGTAGACCAAATTCCTTATAGAATCAAAATGTGTTTGTTATAATAACGACTTCAGCTTTTCATATATTTTTTTTGAATCTGGTGTCTTTCCTAGAGATAGTGTATTTTTAAGTTTTGCCTAGGCACCATTATCTATCCTGTTGTCCTACCATCAGTATATATTGTCCAGGTAGGTTAAAATTATTGGAAATTTATGTCTTATCAAGACCTCATTAATAGGGTCAGTTTGAAGTTTAATCTCCCATGAGATAAGGAGTTAAGTTTGCTTAGTTCCCCTTATTCTTGGGTATGCTGCTAATTTATCATCTTGGAGCACTCTGCTGGACCTTCTTTTTAATTAGTTATTGTTTATGATCACTGGTGCTTATGAAGAGCAGGAATCTCCCCTTCTACTTGGTTATTAAGAAATGCTTTTGACACCGATCGTCCTTTTTGAAATAGTCTCTATCTCTTTGGAGACCATTTTCCCTCACATTTTTGGGGAGTTGACAGACTTTTTAAAAAGTCTGTGTATGTATATGTACATATGGTTTTTAAACCAAAATGCCCTTAAAAATACTCAAATATATATTAATACAATGTTTATTAAAATCAATTTTAAAAAGTATGCCCTATTTACACCTGTTTTGTGTTACAGCTCCCTTTTTGTATGCTTTGCAAGGTGTTTTACATGTCATTACACAATCATGGCATTATGGAGGCTCAAAAATTTTCAATTAACAGTGATTATTATTCTCTTTTTGATGCTCAAATTGGGTAGTGGGATACACTGGAAGCTGACTTCTTTGTTTTACCATGTCCACTTTCTAGCATTCTTTTTTTTTTTTTAAGATTTTATTTATTTATTTGAGACAGAGAAGGAGAGTGAGAAAGCATGAGAGGGGGGAGGGTCCGAGGGAGAAGCAGGCTCCCCACTGAAAAGGGAGCCCGATGCAGGACTCCATCCCGGCACTCCAGGATCATGACTTGAGCCGAAGGCAGTCGCTTAACCAATTGAGCCACCCGGGCACCCCTCTAGCAGACATTCTCACTTTTTTCCTATCCCATTCTCACTTTTTCCTTATCCCAAGAAGTCAGAAACTGCCCTTCAAGGAATAATAGTGTAAGGAATCCTGGCTTCTTTCAGTGAATGATCATGTTGGAGATCTGGGCTTATGAGTTCACTTGAGTAATGGTGGTGAGCAAAAGCATTACACCTTGAGCCATGTTAGTGAGAGATGTTAAAAAGATATTTTTTTAGAAGCTTCTAAGTTCACACTAAATGTTCCCATTTAACATTTTGTTCTACTTTATTTTTTTATAATGTGTGGTTTCAAAGATCACCAACACTTTCTATTACATGAAAACAAGGTTGTATATACAGTTTGACATTTTGAGCTAGAAAACCCTCTGTGTATGGTTCTAAATTTGCATTGTTGTGATCATTCTGAGCAGAAAATCTTTTATGTCACTTAAACCTGTAAGATTTTGTTCATCTTTATTATGAATCCTCATATATGTGATTTTAATGGTTCTATAAAATTCCATTGTTCAGAGTTCCTGTAAATATTTCCCTTTTATTGGACAATCAGCTGTTACTTTTCAAAAATTTTAATATCACATTGATGAATTTCTTTGCAAGTAAAGGTCTTTTGTATTAAGTGTTGTTTCCTAAGGGAGGATTCTTACAATTTGAATTACTGGGTCAAAGGGTATGGACACTTTCAGAACTCTTCAAATGAAAACAAGAATGATAGTAACACCTAGTTCATAGGGTTGTTGTGAGGATAAAATGAGTCCATGTGTAAAGTACTTAGAATGGTTTCTGGCACAGAGTAGTATTCAGTCAATGTTGGCTCTATTTATTGTTGCTGAACTGCTTTCCACAGTGGTCCTACCCATTTATACTTGTGTGAGCAATGTGGGAGAGAGCCAGTCAGGCAGCTTCTGAGCACAGAAGCTTTCCAGGAAGTCTGAGAATTTCCTGTGAACAAATATCTCCCCAGCTGGCTGGTGAAGATGGCTGCTCCTGTGTTGGCTGCTCCCCAAGAGGGGCTGAGATTCCCATTTGAAACCTCTGGCTTCTGACTCACTCTCTGCTCCCCATACTGAAGGGTGATGAGACAATTCAGCCCCAGGTCCACAGACGTGCCTTGGTACAGCACACCAAGGGACATGGTCTCCTGAATTTTCACGAGGCACCAAAAATTATGAGAGGCTGTGTGTTCCTGTAGGAAACTCTATACCTGCACCTCAAAGATCCCTCCCCAACAACCTGAGAGGAGGAGGAAGAGTGGATCTCAGCTCCCCAGGCCCTGTGCTAAGGGATTCAGGAAGTTAAAAAATCAACAAGACCAGCACCTGCTCTCAAAAACTTTATGATCCTATAGACTTAATAGTATATGGAGGATGGTCATAGACTGTTTTGGCACTGCTCAAGTCCTTTTCCCCTTCTGGTGTACCTATCCTCCAGTAGCTACAACTGTTGTGGCTAGTGGGATCTTCTCTGGAGAATTGCTCTTGGTGGAGTCCATCCAAAGAGGTGATTAGTGCCCATCCTTCCTGCCTCCCAGGAGCAGCCGATGACTGGCTGATATAGCTTCAAGTGGAAAACACACTCTGGTGTGATTAATGCTTCAGAGCACTCCCAACCTACCCACTCAACCCAAGGCTGGACTTCATATTATGTTCCTTACTTAGTAACTTCCCTACCCTGTCCTACTTTTGTGCCTCACATCCATCTGACTCCACCCCCCAGCCCTTAAATCTCTGTCTTTAGAGAACCTGACTTAGGACTGGAAGATAAGATTGGCTAGCAAGGTAGACTGTTCCTACAGGTTCAACACAGTTAAAAGGAGGAGGAAGTGTGTATGTGTGTGTGTCAGTACTTGCTGGAGATGCTAATTTTGGCTAGGTATATATGTATTCATAATATAAAATGAGTATATACATTAAAAATAAACAAGCAAGATAATTTCATATAATACATGTTATAGAAAAAAACATAATGTGATGATTTGGAGGAGTATGATATAATAATGACTTAGAATAATTATTTGGTTTGGTTCTGCTGAGCATGGCCAACACAGCACTCTGGTATTCTTGCTGGTATCCTGGTACCATTTTTGTAATTAGAGCTTTCATTTACTTAACAAATAGATACTGAGCATTTACTGTATGCAGGAATTGCATTGTGTACTGGGATAAAAAAGGGATTAAGTTGGTTCACCTCTCCATTAACTGACTAATGGGTAAAATAAAGGTAATAAAATCTAGCTGTCCTGAAGAAGTCTGGATCATCCTCTACTCCCTTTCCATCATCCCTGAGGCTTTTTAGTTCTTGGTGCACAAAGAAGAAACTTGTTTAATGGCTTTATTTATCTGCTCTCCTATTATTAGGGAGGAGAAAAGCCCTTCATGTGAGGATTTCTGTAAAGACTTAACAATTCTATTATGACATAAAAGAGTCATCATATTTTATCAAAGTCATCCTGCCTCTGTTACCTACACATCAGAAGAGGGAATTGAAAACTCCAGAACTTCATGCTGTTTTCCCTCCCAGGACTGGAAAGCCCACGAAAAGCTATGAGAAATATTTCAAAACAAGTTACACAGTGTTTGATGGATAATAAACTCAGAGCTCTGAGATGTATAAAGTATACAATTCAATAGAATTTGTTTTTTCAAAAGCAGCTGCAAGAAAAAAAAAAAAAAGCACGAGACAACAGTGGTCTCTCACACAGCTGAAAATCCACTCCATATCCTAAAGGAGGAAATCAATAAACATTTCCCAGTAATTGAAGGTCTCCCTCCTAGAAGATAGAAACAGTTATAGAGAGCTCAAGATAGCAGCTACAAAATATATTTCCTCTAAAGTTAATTTTAAGGAAAAAATGTTAAGCTGTATGTAATTGATATGTTAAATGGGTGGGACTCACAGAGCACAGTCAAAAAACAACTTTATTCTGCACAATTTCTCCTACCACTCACCCTCCTTTGCTCCAGTAGACACAGCACATGTATGCCTGTGCACAAACACATAATCCAGTGCCAATAGATCTTTCCAGACCCCCAGGTGTGATGGGGCAGGTTCTGTAGCTTACCTTCATGCTCTTAGATTATAAAAAAAATCAACCTTTTAGTTAATCAAGAAGTCTCAGTTCAGTGATTAGTAAGTCTTGTCCCATGGCGTAGGAAGGGCTTGGAACCTCAAAGCAACTTTTCTCCCCTCGCCCAGCTAAGCCTGGGCTGGCCACTTCCAGTAGGAAAGGTGAGGGTGGGGGCCTTGTGGCTTCTCTATTTCTCCACCTTATCCCCACTCTTATGTTTTCACTTATGCTCCCACTTCCCACTTGATCCCTCCCTAGCTAGTCCAGGGGAGATAAGGGTGGAGAGGTAGTAAAGGACAAGAAAGCATTTAGGAGACTGGCATTGGTTTCTTTCTTTTGTCCTTGATACATGTTTAAAGTTGACTTTCACTTGGACTTAGTGAGCAATCATAGCTGACTCCTTTTCTTAGGATACTGTGGTGGGTTCTTTGGAGGCTTGGCATAATACAATGGATAATTTGTTTGTGTTTTCTGTGAAGTAGATGATGCTTTTTTTAATCTGCTGGCCTTTTGTATCTCTTCCATCTTTCCCAGGGAATACATGATTGACCCTGTTCCCTACTACCATCTCAGTCATTCAGATAGTGCTCTAGGCCAGGATTTAAAGAAAGCTGAAGGTAGCTTCTCTCTCTCTCCCCTGTGCTCCTGTATGGAAGGCCAAGAGGCCTTCCTTATGCACACTTGCTCCCTGCCCTTTGTGGATGGGCAGCTAGATCCCAATGTCTCTCTCTGTTCGGCTGCCTTGGATTCATAGCCAAAGCCTCTAGGTAGCTTAGTTATGAGTTTGACATTGGTCCATGGGTTCTCCAGATCTCACAGTGGGGGTTTCTCTCCTCCCTAATAATAGGAGAGCAGATAAATAAAGCCATTAAGTATCAGTCTCTCTTGGGGCAGGTAGGTAATAAGGGAGAGTGGGGAGGGTAAAAAATGCCATAAAATCCTATTGACTTTTTCAATCAGAAAAATACTTTCTTCAGTTTCCCACATTTCCAGATGAATTCTTAGCCACAGCATAAGTAACTAAGGGTTAAGAAATAGGGTAAGATGGCCTTATTCTAAAGCCAGGTCTGACTGTAGAACATGATGTTACAGAATTAGGCTCACTGATAGCCATGGGAATGATAGGGCCCTGAAACAATAGAAGCTAGGTGGATGTGGTTATTATAAAGAGCGGCAGGGTCAGAGTGGCAACAAAGAGGGCCTGACCCAGATAGTTATGATATGCTTAGTAGAGTACAGAATTCCTGGAGGTAAATTAGGTAGGCTACCAACAATTTACTACTTAGTCAACAGGGTATCATTAAAAGAAATCTCAGGAATCTGAGCACAGGTGCCCCAATAAAAAGTCTTAATCATTTGACTGGTTTTCAGACCTGACTGAGTTTTAGCTTTAGAACCCATTAACTGGAGAGAAGGCTGGGTATCTGGGAGGAAGGACCCTGTGACATCATGGCAAGTATACATGGGAATGATGTCTCCAGTCTTTACCCAGAGAGGCTTCTGGCTACCTACTCTGGTAACTATGCACTGGTGAAAGTGGAATGCCAAACTTTTTGAGGACCTTTGTATACAGTACTTGACTTGACATTGATATCTGGAGAATAACAGGAGACTGTTAGAGTGGAGGTATGTGAGATGTAGGTGACAAAGGGAATCCTGGCCAAGGTCCAGTTTACAGCAGATTTATTCGGCCCATGAACCCACCTGGTGATTTATTCCCTTCTCTCCGAATGCAAAATTGGGATGAACATACTTAGTAATTGTCACATTCCTGCATTGGTTCCATAGTCTATGAGGTAAGGACTATTGCTTTCACTTGGGGAATGCCAGTATAAGCTCTGAAACTCTTTCCCCTTGGCCCAAAATAGAGCAAATAAAAGATTTTTGCATTCCAAAACAGTGGAAGGGGGCTGGTGGTGGCTGACATTACTGTTACTTTGAAGGATCTCATGAGTATTGGTCCTCATATCTTCAATTAATTCAATGGGCTAACCCCTAAAGAAACCCCAAGTACCCAGGATGATTAAAAAAAAAAAAAATCTTCACAAAATCAACCTCTAAGAAGCCCTAATTGTGGCTGCTGTTCCAGATGTGGTATCTCTTCTAGAGTAGATTAACACGACCTCAGCATGATGGCCATGGATTTGGCAAATGCATTATTTTTTATTCCAATCCAAAAAGAGAGAGTTGAGATTCACATGCAGTGGTCAGCAATATACATCTTCAGTTTTGTCTGAGAGCTATGTTAGCTCTCATGCCCTCTGAAGAGATCTGGGACATTTGGACATCAGGCAGAACATCACATTAATCTACTGTATTGGTTTTACTGTGCTAATGAGGCCCAATAAATAAGAAGTGGCTAGCATTCGAAAGGCTTTGGTAAGACACATGTTCTCTGCAGGATGGGTGATAAACCCTATAAAGATTCTGAAACCTTCACATCAGTAAAACATTTAGGAGTCCAGTAGTCAGTCAGAGCAACTGAGGCCATTCCTTCCAAGGTAAAAGACAAATTATTTTATCTAGCACTTCCCATCACTTGGATGGAAACTAAATGTCAGACAGGCCTCTTTGGGGAAAGCAACCTCTCCCACACCAGAGAACATTGCTCCAGACCATATATGAAATGATGCAAAAGGCTGCCTGCTTTGAGTGGGACCCAGAGCAGGAAAGGACTCTCTAGCAGGACCAGACTATAATATAAGCAACCTATTATTTGGGCCAGCTAACCTGGAAGACCCTAGGGCATTAGAGGTATGGAAAAAGATGTCATGTCGAACTTACATCAAGCTTCAGTGGGAGAAGCACAACACAGGCTCCTTGGAGAGCAAAAATGATATACCTTGATACATATTCTGAAAACCTGTTCCTGTCATGTTATTGGACCCTGATAGAGATAAAAACAACATGGGTTATACCAAGATACTGTGTGTCCAGAACTGCCCATCACTAGCTGTCAAATTCATCAAGTAATAAGGTTGAGAGGGCCCAGGAATACAACATAAGATGGAAGTGGTATATTTGGGATTGAACACAAGCAGGAGTAGAGGGCACAAGCAAGGTTCATAAGCAGGTCGCTCAGAAATATGTCATCCACCACTGTTGCACTAGGGCCTCAACCTCAGCTTCTACCTCTGGCTGCATGGGGTACCCTTTATGACCAGCTGATAGAGGAGGGAAAAAACCAAACTTGGTTTATGGATGGGTTGACATGGTGTATAAGGACAAGCTGAAAATGATAACATCTGCATTACAGTCTTGAGACTGGGATTGAAAGGTGGTGACAAAGAATAATCCTCTCGATGGGCAGAGCTCTGGGCACTGTGTCTGAAAAGCCATTTTGTGTGTAAGGAGAAGTGACCAGAGGTTGAAAAATATATGAATTTATGGGCACTAATAAATGGCCTGACCCCCAAGGATGGGGGAGCATATGTTTTTCTTGGTGTCTATCTTTATCTCTCCCTTCTTTCTCTCTTGTTCTTTTTTCCTTAGTATAGTACTTTGAGTGTATAAATACTCATTATTAATTCAAACATCTAGTCATGCTGACCATGCCAGGCATTGTTCTAGGTGCTAAATACTAAAGGCAAGAATAAAGGGAAGCATAAGCCATCATTTCTCTCTTTTTTCTCCTCCTTATCCTCCATCACATTTGCTCCATGCTTTCCAGGTATGTGGCACTGTTCTTAGTACTTTATATGGGCATGATCTTCAATCCTCAGAAAAAAAACATGAAGTTGGTGGTGCTATGAGATGAAACTGATACAGATGCTTCAATAACTTGTCTACTGTTTTACAGCCAGTAGGTGGATTGCTGGTATTTGAACATGGGCAGATGTGTTGTTTTGACCAAGATTTAAAGCCACTATCCCATGAGGTTTAAGGTGTGATATGAGATCAGCCATTAACATCATTAACATAAACAAGTTTTATTTTTATTTTTTCTATTAACATATAATGTATTATTTGTTTCAGGGGTACAGGTCTGTGATTCATCAGTCTACCCTCCCCAGTGTTCATAATACCCTCTAGTTCCATCCACATCGTTGCAAATGGCAAGATTTTGTGTTTTTTGATGGCTGCATAATAGTCCATTGTATATATATACACCAAATCTTCTTTATCCATTCATCTGTTGATGGACATCCAGTCTCTTTCCATAGTTTGGCTATTGTGGACAGTGCTGCTATAAACATTGGGGTGCACATGCCCCTTTGGATCACTACATTTGTATCTTTGGGGTAAATACCCAGTAGTGCAATTGCTGGATCGTATGGTAGCTCTATTTTCAACTTTTTGAGGAACCTCCATACTGTTTTCCAAAGTGGCTGCACCAGCTTGCATTCCCACCAACAGTGTAGGAGGGTTCCCCTTTCTCCGTAACCTCGCCAACATCTGTCATTTCCTGACTTGTTCATTTTAGCCATTCTGACTGGTGTGAGGTGATATCTCATATGTCCATTTCAGTGAGGGGGGTGTTAAAGTCCACTACTATTATTGTATTATTGTCGATGTGTTTCTTCGATTTTGTTATTAATTGGCTGCTCCCATGTTAGGGGCATAGATATTTACAATTGTTAGATCTTCTTGTTGGATGGACACTTTAAGTATGATATAGTGTCCTTCCTCATCTCTTATTATAGTCTTTGGTTTAAAATCTAATTTGTCTGATATAAGGATTGCCACCCCAGCTTTTTTTGGTGTCCATTAGCATGGTAAATTGTTTCCCACCCCCTCACTTTCAATCTGGAGGAGACTTTGGGTCTAAAATGAGTCTCTTGCAGACAGCATATTGATGGGTCTTCTTGTTTTTATCCAATCTGATACCCTGTGTCTTTTGATTGGGGCATTTAGCCCATTTACATTCAGGTAATTATTGAAAGATATGAATTTAGTGTCATTGTATTGCCTGTAAGGTGACTCTTACTGTATATTGTCTCTGTTCCTTTCTAGGCTATGTTACTTTTAGGCTCTCTCTTTGCTTAGAGGACCCCTTTCAATATTTCTTGTAGGGCTGGTTTCATGTTTGCAAATTCCTTTAGTTTTTGTTTGTCCTGGAAGCTTTTTATCTCTCCTATTTTCAATGACAGCCTAGCTGGATATAGTATTCTTGGCTGCATATTTTTCTCGTTTAGTGCTCTGAATATATCATGCCAGTCCTTTCTGGCCTGCCAGGTCTCTGTGGATAGGTCTGCTGCCAGTCTAATGTTTCTACCATTGTAGGTTATAGGTTACAGACCTCTTGTCCCTAGCTGCTTTCAGGATTTTCTCTTTGTCTCTAAGATTGTAAGTTTTACTATTAGATATTGAGGTGTTGACCTATTTTTATTGATTTTGAGGGGGGTTCTCCATGCCTCCTGGATTTTGATGCCTGTTTCCTTCCCCAAATTAGGGAAGTTCTCTGCTTTAATTTGCTCCAATATACCTTCTGCCCCTCTCTCTCTTTCTTCTTCTTCTGGGATCCCAATTATTCCAGTAATGTTTCATCTTATGGTATCACTTATCTCTCAAATTCTGCCCTCGTGATCCAGTAGTTGTTTATCTCTCTTCTTCTCAGCTTCTTTATTCTCCATCATTTGGTCTTCTATATC
>NW_028030075.1:0-583 GCF_054177405.1 Leptonychotes weddellii
ACATGGACCTTTTTACAGGATAGTACTGTAAATGCACTTTTTCTTCCTTATGATTTTCTTAATAACATTTTCTTTTCTCCAGCTTACTTTATTGAAGAATACCATATATAATACATGTAACTTACAAATGTGTGTTAACCATTTATGTTATTGGCAAGGCTTCCAGTCAACAGTAGGCTATCATTAGTTAAGTTTTGGGAAGTCTAAAATTTAAAGTTATACACAGATTTTTGACTGCACAGAGGGTTGGCACCCCTAACTCCCACTTTATTCAAGAGTTAACTGTATTATTAAATTAAATAAAAACTAGGTAGCTTCTCCTGTTTTGCTTATCTTTTGAGCTGTAGCTTTGGAAGCAGAAGAGAATATCTCAAAATTTCTACAAACTCTTATATGTGAAAGTTTTGGAGCAATACAAAAATAACATTCTTGCCATTCACCAACATGTGAAAACCAAATGGCAGAATTAATTCTACTTCCTTTTTTAAAAACTACAGTGGTGGGCGCCTGGGTGGCTCAGTTGGTTAAGCGACTGCCTTCGGCTCAGGTCATGATCCTGGAGTCCCTGGATCGAGTCCCGCAT
>NW_028030076.1:0-583 GCF_054177405.1 Leptonychotes weddellii
TGTGCAAAGTAAATAAAAGGAACTTCCACAGACCGGGAATAAAATCCCCACCCTTGAGGCACCTGGGTGGCTCAGTCGCTTGGATGTCCAACTCTTGATTTTGGCTCCGGTCATGATCTCTGGATCGTGGGGTTGAACCCCCATGTTGGGCTCTGCACTGAGTGTGGAGCCTGCTTGTCCTGTTCCCTCTGCTCCTCCCCCTGCTCGTTCTCACTCTCTAATAAATAAAATCTTAAAAAAAAAAAATCCAAACCCCTTCCACTAAATCATGAGGCCCACTTGTCCCAGCTTTCTTGGACCTCACTGCCAACCACCTGCTCCCCTCCCCTCACTAGGGCACCTCAGCCCTACCAGCTCCTCTGAGACTTCCCACCCACCGTCTTCCCCTATGACCGGACAGTAAACTCCTTCAGCAGGCCCTCTGTCACCTCCTTTACATTTTATCCTCAGTGCCTAGCACACAGGCAGTCAATAAGTAAGAGTTCCATAAATATCTTTGGAATAAGTGAAGTTCTAAAGTAGAAAAGAGCCAACAAAAAGTAGAAGCTCTCCTTGTATAACTGACTTGGCCTTTTTTTTTTTT
>NW_028030077.1:0-583 GCF_054177405.1 Leptonychotes weddellii
GCGAAGTGAAAGAACAGCTCAGGGTTTGCCCGGTCCGCGTCCTGGCTCCCATTAGAACCCACCGCGTGCGTGCCCAGACCTGAGCGTAAGGACAAGAGTCCCACGTTTACACTCGCAGTCTCTTTCACTAGCAGACCGGTAGCTAACTTCTGGGGAAGGCTGGGCTGGGAAATCTCCGCGGCAGGCAGGGCGAGCCGAACCGGGCTTCCCCGTCCCCCGGTATCCCCAGCCCCGTTGAGCGCCGGCGACCCGCACCCCGCGCCACTCGGTCCGGCCGAGCGCGTCACCTGGAACCTTCACCCTCGCGCCCTCCACTCACGCTCAGCCAGCATCGACATGTCGAGAGCCTGGGCCGCCGCGAGTCTCCGGACCTGAGCGGTGGCAGCTACCGAGCAATCGGCTCGCGAAGAAGCTAGAACCACGGGACTCGCAAACCAGGTGGACAGCAGCGGCCAGGGCGCGTGCTGGTGACGTTAGTGATGTGCGACCGGCCCTGGACCACGTGGCGGCGAGGGGGCGGGACGCGGACGTTCTGGGGGCGGGGCGAAGAAGTTCCGGGAGGTGAGGGAGCGCGGACGCCCTG
>NW_028030078.1:0-583 GCF_054177405.1 Leptonychotes weddellii
CTAAATTATATGACTAATTGCATCAAATTTCTACTTTACTTTGGCAATGGCCTTACAAAGCTTGCATGTGCAAAATGACTTTCCTGATCAGCTTTAACAGTTCTATCTGTCATGATTATTTTACAACTTCCATATCAGAATACATAAAATAATGATGGATAAAAATATCTGAATGCCCTCTGAAACACTCTGAATTGTCTTGTATCAAAGTCATCCTAGAATATCCCCATGCTTTCTTCAATTCCTGCAACTTGTATTCACCAAATAGAGTATTTGATTAGGGAATTCATAATCTGATAAATATAAATTAGTTCAGGAAGTTCTCATTCTTTTCTTGAAACATATCCAAGAATCATGTAGATTATCTGGATCATTTCCTTAGTATGTATAATGCCGTAATCATATTAGAAATGCATGGTATTCACATTGACAGTATATCCTTTACAGTAACGCACTTGTGAAATTGAGGTGCTCTAAAGGTAAAGGCCATTAATATTAAATAGACACTGATTCTATAATAATCCAAACCTAAGAAATCATCTAGTGAGGCTACCAGGGGATGGGCCACTCACTATAGATACTC
>NW_028030079.1:0-583 GCF_054177405.1 Leptonychotes weddellii
ATGACCTGAGCCGAAGGCAGTCGCTTAACCAACTGAGCCACCCAGGCGCCCTAGTCTACTTGTTCTAATCAGTTCAACAGGAAGGTGAGATAAAATGTGTTGGCATCCTACAAATGGGACAACAACATTACAGATGAGTTGACTTAAGGAAATGGAGTCATTAATTCTTTTTTTTCTTCCAACAACAAATACCATTTCCAACATATTTTCATGGTGCTTTTATTTCCTTGTTTGGAATAGGTATTTAGGAAGGGAAAGATATAGAAAAATTCCCTTATTTTTGGTATGTTGTGACCTTTATTTTTTAAAGAGTAATAAGAGCAGGATTCTGAATAAGACTCCAATACACACATCTTTCCACAGGAGGCTAGGATTTCATCAAGCAGGAAAGCAATTAGAGCATAGTCACTGTTATATCAAATTAAAGCATTTAAAAAATCATAGCCACAGCTGTAGAACTCCCACTGAAAAAGAGCTAAAATTAAAAATTCTCAGGTCCATAACTGTGACTCCCTATTGCTGGGCTGCACTTCAGATGCCTTGCCAACCCACTGAAGTTTGCATGACTGTTCTTTGAGGCAAG
>NW_028030080.1:0-583 GCF_054177405.1 Leptonychotes weddellii
GTATGTATATGTATATGCATACATATATATATCAGAATACCATTCAGTCATAAAAAAAGGGAAATCTTGCCATTTGTAACAACATGGAAGCACCTAGAAGGTATTATGCTAAGTGTAATAATTTAGACAAAGACAAATACTGTATGATCTCATTTTCATGTGGAATCTTTAAAAAAAAAAAATAGAAAGAAAAAGAAAAGCCAAACTCATAAAAAAAAAAGAGATCAGACTAGTGGTTCCCAGATGTCAGAGGTGGGAGGATGAGGAATTAGATGGGCAAAAGGTACCAGTTTTCAGTTATAAGATAAATACATACTAGGGATATAATGTACAACAGGATGACTATATTTACCCCTGTTATATGATGTACATGGAAGTTGAGAGAGTAAGTCCAAAGAGTTCTCATCATAAGGGAAAAAACACTTTTTTTTTTTTTATATATCTACACAAGATGATGAACGTTGACTAAACTTATTGTGGTATTCATTTCATAATATATGTAAGTTAAATCATCATGCTGTACACCGTAAGCTTATATGCTACTGTGAGTCATTTATATCTCAATAAAACTGGAATAAACAAA
>NW_028030081.1:0-582 GCF_054177405.1 Leptonychotes weddellii
AACTTAAAATAATTTTATTGTAAAAATTTTAAGTAGTTTGTTGTTTACAGAACAATTGAGCAGAAAATACAGAGAATTCCTGTACCTCTTTTTCCCCCTCTCCCCTCGATTTCCCATATTATGAACATCTTGCATTAGGGTGGTACATTTGTCACAACGAATGAGCCAACACTGATGCATTATTATTAAAAAAAGTCCAGGGGCGCCTGGGTGGCTCAGTTGGTTGGGCGACTGCCTTCGGCTCAGGTCATGGTCCTGGAGTCCCGGGATCGAGTCCCGCATCGGGCTCCCTGCTGTCGGCGGGGAGTCTGCTTCTCCCTCTGACCCTCCCCCCTCTCATGTACTCGCTCTCTCTCAAATAAATAAATAAAATCTTTTATAAAAAAAAAAGTCCATAGTTTACATTAGGTTCACTCTTGATGTTGTATCTTCTTTGTTTTTTGTTTTTTTTTTAAAGATTTAATTTATTTATTTGACAGAGAGAGAGACAGCTAGAGAGGGAACACAAGCAGGGGGAGTGGGAGAGGGAGAAGCAGGCTTCCCACGGAGCGGGGTGCCCGATGCGGGGCTCGATCCCAGGAC
>NW_028030082.1:0-582 GCF_054177405.1 Leptonychotes weddellii
GGCCCCTGCCCTCCATCAGTTTATAGTCTAATGGCACAGAGAGACAAGAAATTCCAGTACCCTGTACTAAAGCCAGTGATAAGAAGCAGCACAGAATGAGATGGGCACTATGCGGGCTGGGACCAGACAGCAAGAAAGTGACATCTATACTGAGCAGTGACACAGAACAAACTGGAGTTAAAAAGGGGACAGGGTAGGGCGCCTGGGTGGCTCAGATGGTTAAGCGTCTGCCTTCGGCTCAGGTCATGATCCCAGGGTTCTGGGATCGAGTCCCACATCGGGCTCCCGGCTCAGCAGGGAGCCTGCTTCTCCCTCTGACCCTTGCCCCTCTCATGCTGTTTCTCTCTCGCTCTCTAAAAAATAAATAAAATCTAAAAAAAAAAAAAAAGGGGACAGGGTAGGGGCGCCTCGGTGCCTCAGTTAAGCATCTGCCTTTGGATCAGGCTATGATCCTGGGACCCTGGGATCCAGCCTCGCATGGGGCTCCCTGCTCTCTGGGGAGCCTGCTTCTCCCTCTCCCTCCCACTGCTTGTATGTGTGTGCACGCGCGTGCGCTCCCTCCCTCTCTCTGCCAAATAAATA
>NW_028030083.1:0-582 GCF_054177405.1 Leptonychotes weddellii
CCCTCCTTTGAGCCCCTCTTTTCAGGACCTCCTTGTTCCTGGAGCCAGTCAGTTCTCCTCTTTCTAAAGCCAGCCTGAAGCTGGTTTTCTGTTTCTTACAGCCCAAAGGCTCTTGACGGATACCTGCCGCTGGGTCTGCCTGGCACCACCTTTCTTCTCTAGTTAAGCAGGAACCTGAGCAAAAGACAACTCATGGGGCGCCTGGGTGGCTCAGTTGGTTAAGCGACTGCCTTCGGCTCAGGTCATGATCCTGGAGTCCCGGGATTGAGTCCCACATCGGGCTCCCAGCTCAGCGGCGAGCCTGCTTCTCCCTCTGACCCTCTCCCCTCTCGTGCTGTTTCTCTCTCGCGCGCTCTCTAATACATAAATAAATAAAATCTTTAAAAAAAAAATGGTTTCCCAAAAGAAACCACATATTTACAGGTAAAAAGAGAGGGACGCCTGGGTGGCTCAGTTAGCTTCTACATTCCACTCAGGTCATGATCCCAGGATCCTGCAATCCAGTCCCGCTTCCTGCTCCCTGCTCAGCGGAGAGTTGGCTTCGCCCTCTGCCCTCCTGTCTATCTCTTTTTCAAATAAATA
>NW_028030084.1:0-582 GCF_054177405.1 Leptonychotes weddellii
AACCAACTGAGCCACCCAGGCGCCCCTAATTGGTGTTTTTACTTAGGTGTTAAGAATAAAGATTTCATTAGCAGATTTCCTCAACAGTCTAAGGACATTTTCCCTGAACATTTTATTATGAAAACTTTCAAATGAATAAAAAATACAAAGATAATAACAATTTAAGTTCACACTCTCTTAATGTACAGATAATCTAAATCCATACAGGCAGGTTTTCTTTTGCATTTGAAATGCTTCTTTCACCTGTTATGATGTGGAAAGGCTCAATCCGTTAACTCTCCTGTTGGAAAAATTCTGTGTATGACACCTTCTTTCACTGTGAGACCCTTTGTCCTTCATCTGGAAATGCTGCATCATTTACATTTAAAGTCAGGGTTATGGGTTGAACTGTGTCCCCTCAAAAAGAGATGCTGAAGTCTGTGATACTGTGATTTACAATAAGAAATACAGTTGACTCTTGAACAGTGCAGGGTTAGGGGCATCGACACCCCCCTTCCCACAGTGGAAAATCCGTGTGTAACTTTGGTTCCCCCCTCCCACAAAAATAACTACAGGTACCCCACTGTTGACCGGGAGCCTTAC